>NC_083655.1:5909744-6129744 GCF_963576545.1 Limanda limanda
TGCCACTAGTCCAACGCCTCTCCTATGAAAGACCTAATGTGACTGTTCCAGAGTTTCCTGGCAGCAACAAAGAAAGCTCTGTTTAAGTTTGGAGTCAAATAAACAAGTTGTACTACTTCAACACTGGTATATTATTTTGACATGTTTTGGGAAGATTGTTGAAGTTTTGTTTCCCGCCCCTAGAGAAGCGTTCAAAGAAAAATCTCTCCCCTCACGAGTGCTGTACTTTTCTACCGTCCCTGAAATAGCAGTCGTTCAGTTGCCTGACTTCCAAAGCAGGATTAAGAAGTTATCCGGATAACTTTGGCTAATTAAATCCCAAAGCCCACTTAAATCTAAAGAATCTGAGCTAAAATAAATACCTTTTCGGCTCCAAAGGAAAAAAGTGATGCAAACAACACGCGGGCGACCCCGACTCACTTCCTTATCGTCCGGGACGACAGCTGCGGACAAGCTGCGGAGACTGTAAAACACTGAGGGGACATAAAATGAATAAACAACAATAATAACACTTAGGTATCACAGCCTGTACTTAATGTTTATCAGGTGTTGCGGCGGCCATGACAACGTGCTGAGTAAGATTCTCGGCGGGGGGGCATCCTCTCGGCCCCATCACCAGCATGTGGGGACCGACGGGAGCTGAGAAGGCGAGACAAGAGATTAAGGAGGCCGGGAGCTTTGTCTGTGCGCCCTCTCTCTACACACACACACACACACACACACACACACACACACACACACACACACACACACACACTCTCTGACGCTCCCATTTTTTCTTATTACCGTAAGCACGAAGGGAAAAAAGAACAAAATAGTTACTTACTAATGGACCAAAAAACGTCCCCAACTCCCAAAACCCTTTCACTCCCCCGGAAAAGCTGCAGAGAGAGAGAGAGAGAGACCACTCACCGGATCTGTTCTCGGTGCCCACGTTCGAGGACCCCCATTTAGTCCATCACGCCGTGCCCTGTGAGGAATGGATTTTTTTGGGGACATCTTGTGCGACCGGGTGAAATGTGAGTTAATGGGGGAGGGAGCCGGGCAGAGTGGGGAGTTAAAGAGCAGCACAGTGCCTTCGGGGTACTCAGTGCATCCTGACTCACACTGGGAAAAGTGTATTTATCAACTTAATAGCAGGTGTCTGATTGAACATGACTATGATTACAGTAAGTTGTTCCTTCTTTTGGCTCCTCTTCCTCCTCCTCCTCCTCCTCTTCCTCCTCATCACACTCCCCCCTCACAGCTCCCTCCTGTTTTCCACCTTCGCCATCATTTACCTCCTTTTTGCAAAGCTACAGGAGGAAGGTGGAGCCAGCGATGTTACAGCAGCATGATTTATTAAATGCATGCATCAATTCAAATTTGGAGTATAATTAAACTGTATGCACAGATGAATGCGTCTTCTATTATCGTGTTTTATCAGCAGTAGAGTCTTGTCGAAGTTGATGTTGAAAGAATTCTCAGCGGACCCAGTACTTACAAGTATAATATTTATTACACAAGAGTATTACAGGTCAGGACGAGCTTCTAGAGTACTCGGAGATAACACACAGAGAATAAGTGAAAATCTGCCTTGGCTTTTGCAAGACAACGAGTTTTATTTGTGGAGCTAGGACCCCATGGGGAGGTGGGATCTGTTAAGCATGTTCGTTTATCCTTTAAGAGAAGACGAGCCGAACTCGGGTTACTCAATCAAAGTATTTATTTAGGAAACAATGAACAGGTTACAGCAAAGCAATGGGCTTCCAGTACACTAGTTGTATCAGAGCGCCACGAACATCCGGCGTCTGTCCATTTTATAACAGTAGTTCTTCGTTCCTCCTCCTCGGAAGTGCACAAGCAAAATCCATCTTCCTGGCATTTGGAATACGGAAGTAAACAGGGAGACACTCCCAATTACGCTATAGTTGCTCAGCAACCTGTTTACTTCATGAAAGGCCTTGAACCAGCAGAGGCCATGACGGCCAAAGGTTTTGTCCAGCGAAGCAAATAATATTATATTTCAGCTATATCAAAAAAAACCTGTGTAAACATTCGCAACAACTGAACCCAAAAAAATGTCCCAAAATGAAGTCAACAGAGTCGCTCTGTCCGACCTCCAGAAATTCGTGACGCACACACATTTCTAATTTGTAGATTAAACCCTAGGAAGGAATAGGTTATTATTAAAATCATTTGTATGAATGCCTAATATCTAGCTAAAACTGTCTCTAGCTTTATTTGGTTGGAATTCTGTCAGCACAGACTATAGTTAAAAGTTTGAAATCCTAACATACCCCAACACTAGAGATAACATGACATCACAAAACCGGGCCTTTTACCCAAATAAGGACATGTTTAGTGTCTTGTACTGCAAGTCGTCTTCATTTTACAGTTCGAAAGAGTTTTCTCTAGGGGAGAGAGCTAACGAATAACACCTGGGATAGTGTTCAAAGAGTCTGAGAATTTGAGAATCAACACGCCTAAGATGTCAACATGTCGTTGTATTTCATAACCATGCTCAGAAGATCTCTGGGATAAATATACTATACTCTCAAGTAACTTTTAATTAGATTAGATTAGATTAGATTCAACTTTATTGCCATTGCACAGTACAAGTACTTATACAACGAAATGCGGTTTAGCGTCTAACCAGAAGTGCAAAAAAAAAGGCAGTAAAAGTGCAGAGTATTGTGCATATTAAAGTGAAATGTAATTAAATAGATCTGTACAGTAAGAAATATAAATGGAATATTACAGTATTAACAGGAATTGTAAGATATAATGACGATGAATACACTATGAGCAGGATAAAAAATATAAATATATATAAATATGAATACACTATAGGCAGGTTAATACAGTAGTAGTAGTAGTATGCAAAGTTTGTTAACTGGTGGTTCGAGTGGAGAAAAATAGAAAGAATATCAGACGTAGAAATGATTTTCCGAGGGAGAAACGAGTGGAGGAAGAAGAGGAGGAATCCGACTTGTGGAGGATGGGGAGCGGGAGCCATTTAGCTGATAAGGCAGGGAAGGCCCTTCAGGTGTCTCCTGCTCCACTGCTGTGTAAATGAGCTCCAATTAAACAGGCGGCCCCGAGCTCTGGGTCTCCCCCCAGCCTCCTCCAGCCCCCCCAGCCCCCCCCAGCCCCTCGCTGCTCGCCGTAAGGCCCAACCCACCCCATGGCTCCTGCAGCTGCTCGCTCACTCCCACTCTCTGTGTTCCACTCGCACGGCGTGACTCTGAGGCCTGCTTAACTTAACTTGTGTGCTCGCGCGCTTGCCTGTTGAAATGTGTGCGTCTCCACGTAAACCCCGCGTGTGTGCGTGTGTGTGTGTGTGTGTGTGTGTGTTTGTTAGCCCTGCAGCACTTCAGCTTACTGTCAGCTCCAGAGAAGTGACAGCATGGTGGAGATTCTGCATCCCAGTGTCGGGTTGATTTGTGTATATTGCAGTAATTGCTCTGCAACTGGAAACTTCTTTCTCGCCGCAGCCGAAAAAATCAAACGCAACATGGAGGAATAACAGTCTGCTGAATATTGATCTTGTTTTATTTTGTTTCTTCCCTCGACCTTTCAACCCTGCAAGTTCCCAACTGTTGGGAGCGGCTCCGGACGCCGACCAAACACAACATTAATAGTTTGCAAACATTGTCTGATTCCTCAGAAGGCCTTTGCCACGCGGCGGCGGGGGTCTGATAGCAGCGGGAGATTCGGCCAATTAGACGAGGCGGTGATTTAGGTGGCCAGATTGGGAGAGTCACTGTTGGCTGCCGGCCAGGACGCCAGGGTTGCCACCCCTGATCCTCGAGAAGCCACGGCACACGCAGAGCTCCTAAATGACCACAGTGAGAGGAGAGGGGGGGGTGAACATTTTAATGACCGGCGCCTCACTCATTTCTCACCAAAAATATTATCTTCCTGGTCCCAGTGAAAATACCAAAAGGGCTGAATATTCTCAGAAAATTCTCATTATCGAAGAATATGTAGATTTTTTTAGTCAATTCACTGTTTAGGCTTTAAATATATCAATCAATCCCCCTAAACTCTTTGAATTGATTTTGTTGTTCAACAAAACACGACTTTACATTGACAATGATATAAACCATTAATTCTAACAATTTAGAAGCTGTAACCGGCAGTTTAGCATTTGAGCTTAATAAATGACAAACTTAATTAGGCGATTACCAAAACTGTCGGTGATGGATTTCCCGGCCGACATGACTTAACATAACTAATCGTTCCAGCACTGAATCCCTCACATCTAGAAGTGAACACAAATATAGAAAAGATACTTTGCAGTGAAGCTCAGCACACTCCCACAACCAACGATACAAATTCAGATTGAGTTTTTCCCTTAAAGGTGTCGTTGTTTGCTTTACGTGTGGCCAGGGAATGTATAGCAATGACTTGGAAGTCTGATTCCCCGATTCTCATAGACAGAGGGTCTGTGGAAATGAACAGTTGTATTCCTCTTGAAAAGATGACATATAGTCTCAGAAAGAAATATAAGTTATTTTTGAAAATCTGGCAGCCTTATTTGGAATACATGGATACACCACCAAAGGTACCATAGGACTGTAGCTATTTGGAGCTCTGAATTACATTATGTACTGTGTCATTGCGGTATTTCTCTGTGATGTGTCATCCTATGCACCAACTGTTTTCTTTTTTTCTTTTCTCTTTGGGTGGGGGGAATTTTTTACTTTATTTATTTAATTAGGGCCCGAGCACTGATCAAAGGTCAGGTGAGGCCCAATTGAAATTGTAAGGATTATTATTATTATTATAATTATTCAGGCAAATGAATTGGCTTTTTGAGGGCTTTACCATGCTCAAATTCTTACCAAATTTGCAAAAAGTTAGAATGTGGTGGAAATTTACATATTCTGGAGGAATTTTTAATGGGCGTCGCAAAATGGCTCAACGGTGCCCCCCGAGACCCCCTGAACATGTTCACAGTGACTGATCTTCACAAAAATCAATACACAGGTTTATCATGACCAGACAAACAAAAAAGTCTTCAGTTGAAATTGGAAAAACACCACAGGAAGCCTGCCATTTTGCATTTAGTGGCCATTTTGGCCATATTCCACATTTTTATTTTGATGTACTTGTACTTAGTTTTATTTCATCTATGTGTTTTTTTATTTTTATTTTGTTATGTAATTTTCTGTAATGTTTAATGTAGAGTGCTCTGCATGTTCTCTTGCATTGTGAAAATATTTGAAAAAATAAAATATTCCAAAAAAAAAGGTGTCGTTCTTTCCGACGGACGGGTGGAAGCGTGGAGACTCGACTCCGGCTCGTGTGCAGCACATCGCCCCCCCGACCTCCCACCGCACGCAGGGAGCACAATTACCTGTTCCAGCCGCGGCTCACAGGCCCTGTCAGCGGCACCTCGTGCATAATACATACCTGACATTCTGCAAACGTTACCTGCCACACGTAACCAGTCGCACTGTAAAAGGTGTTTGTCTGCTCCCCCGCCACTCCAAATGCTAGATATTTAAAATTAATGGCTGTGATTAAGATACTTTAAAACCCACAAATGGTATATTTAAATATTAAGTCACATGTAATTAAGCAGGGAGAAATATTCATCCCCACTGTTAGGGCAATTATAACAATTTCCATCAAGGGATTTCTCAGCTTGACTTGTGTTTCTGAGCAATAGTGATTAACATGATGGTTAATTGAAGTCATTTTCTAAGACTTGGGGTATTTCTTATTCCCTGGCCTTAGAAAAAAAAGAGAAGCTGGACCGAGTGGAGGAGGCGGGCAGGGCCGTAACCACGGGATTCCCTCCTTGCCGCTTCCTTCCTGTGAGCAGATTTAACTCTGGATGGGGGGGGGGGGCGGTCGTCCCCAGGTGGCTGAGGAGGTCAGTGTCCCCCCTGTGGCAGCGGTGAATCAGTGGACAGTCGGAGATGAGCGCCCAGTGGGGGGGGGGGGGGGACACCGATCTGGTTCGCATTTCCTTGAATTAAAAATGAAAAAACGATGGGTGGGTGGGGGGGGCGGTTGATGGCGTGATGTCCACCTTGTTGGGTGATCAGAGGCTCGTTATAACGCGACATGTCTTGTTTTTCTCCCCGTCAGACATTCCCATTAAAGCTACACCAGTAATTAAGCTATTAGCCGAGCGCTAAGTGAAAATTAACACTATAGCGGCGATGGCTTCAAGTGGCCCTCGGGTCGAAAAGTGTGTTTTGATTATTTCACGTGTATGATTGACCTTCGCTGTGCAGAATGTAAATGATGTATGAGGTGTGTTAGGATTTCACATTTTTAACTATAGTCTATGAAAGATAGAAGTAGTTTTAGCTAGATATTATGCTTTGTACTAATGATTTAATAATAACCTATTCCTTCCTAGGGTTTAATCTACAAATTAAGAATGAATGTTTCACTTGTTCCTATTTCTACTTAAGCGTAATTCCCTCAGATTTATTAAACTCACATAGATTTCGAACAGCGGTCTGATAAGTTCTGGAGGTCGGACAGAGTGACTTTGTTGGCTTCATTTTGTGACATTGTTTAGTTTCGAGGATCCGAATGTTTACACAGTCAGGTTTGTTTTGATATAGCTGAAACAATATATTTTTTGTTTCGCTGGACAACAGTTTTGCCCCTCATGGCATCTGCTGGGTCAAGGCCTTTCATGAAGTAAACAGGTTGCCGAGCAACTATAGCGTCATTGGGATTGTCTTCCTGTTCACTTCCGTATTCCAAATGCCAGGAGGATGGATTACGCCTGCGCACTTCCGAGGAGGAGGAACGAAGACCTACTGTTATAAAATAGACAGGCGCCGGATGTTTGTGGCGCTCTGATACAACTAGTGTATTTAAGCCCATTGCTTTGCTGTAACCTGTTCATTGCTTTCTAAATAAATACTTTGATTTAACAACTGAGTTTGGCTCTTCTTCTCTTAAAGGATAAACGAACACGCCAAACAGGTGGAGAACGCCGGGTTTCACATTCATCACCTGAGAGGGGAAAGCTTAGTCCCTTTAACTGGATTTGATGACATCACAAATGGTGCGTAAGATAATCACACACCAGTCAGACGTGGAAACTCGAAGAGAGTTTTCAGTGAAGTGAACGTGTTCAACTTTTGAAGCGAAGAATATTAGAATATTCATAGATTCTCTGTCTTTTAACAAAGGAGAAGGAGTGGAAGTTAATTTTACTTTCTTGTGTCGGAAAAAACCTGATGAGACACAAATTATTATTCCATGTGGACGATTTTAAACACACTCCTGCAGCAGGTTGGGAAGAGTGTGGGGGGGTGGGGGGTCTTTAACTTGATCGGCCCATGTAGTTTCTGCATCAGGACATGTTGACAAGAAAATCCCACTTTCCTTAAGTCTGCCCAACGGCCTCATGTGGTATTAATAACAGCCAGAGCCAGAGATTACGTTTTAATGGTGATGACATTCGATAAATCACGAAATGTGATGAAGACGCGACCGAGGTTGACGCTGTCGCTCAAAACTGACAAACTGTTTTTTAGAATTTCCCATCTGCTTGTGCATCAAGTTCTCCTGCCTTGTTTTTGTCATTTGCCAAAGTCGGCGTACAACTCTGTTTTCATGATGATGCCGCGGCCCCTCCGCCAGGACGCTCAAATCAAGACGTAATTGTCCCCCGGCTTTTCCACGCCAGACACTGCAACTCCATTTCCAAATCTGTCTCACTGTAAGTAATACGCCTGCATGCCGCCATGAGTGACACGGGCCTCTCCTCCGCGGCGCCGTGACCCGTTTTAGAGATCAGCGCCGGCCCGTGAGCCCGCACCCTGCAGTCGTCCTCCCTCTGAATGTTATTACAGAGGGAAGCAAGGTCAGATTGCAGAGATGATGATACATGGGAAGCACTTTGGAAATAAGAAAGTCCTCTTTTTTCCTTTTTTTTTTTTTTCTGCCGCCGCCGCTGCATCGCATATTGACCTTGGCATTTCTGACAATAGCATCCATCACACACATGAAACCTTTCCAACAGGCAACGCCGGTCCGCTGAGCCGCCAAGTGAATCAGATTAAGGAATAACACCGGTAGATGGATGCCTGACGTCAAAGCGGCGGAGGGATCAAACCTCCCTGTTCCTTGTGAATTCCACTTCCTCTGCACCCCCCCCCCCATCCCCTCCTCCTGCACCGCCCGGCTGGGTTATGTTTCTCTGATTTTGACACAGATGATTAACGGCCACTGGATCACTTTGTGCTTGCGATCGATACTACAGCATTACGCCGGTGATTAATTCAGCGCAGCATTGAGAGGTTGTCGATTCAATCATCCGCCCGAGCGAGAGTTCAGCAGTTTACACCCAAATAAAGTTCCGTGAAAGTAAAATCTATTACCCATGTATAATTTAATCGACCCCCCGTCCGTTCTTTTTTGTGGATTTAGTTTGTTTTTATCTCTATTACAAGTTATTACAAGTTGCTGTAATGTGAAAAACTTGCCTGGCAATAGCAACTCAGTAGCTTTATGGGCTTTCCAGCTAATCACTGCAGGACATCCCTTGTACGACTAATGAAATATCCATTCACTGTTCGCAAACCTTGTTTTCAAATGTCTTGCATGGGTTCAAGTTTCCCGAGCCGTTGCTAATCGTGTTATTGTAAAATAAATATAAAAAGCATCTCTAAAAAGAAATGACTCTTTTTTTACGTGGGTCGCAAAGTGAGATTCCAGGATCGAGGGATCAGATCTCAGTAGTTTGCTGGATGAGACTCAGGAAATCCTGCAGCACCTGCGCCAGAGCAACGGTGACAGTGGATGTAGAGAATCACTTTACCTATAAATTATATTGTTATTTAAATCAAGAACACAAAAATGTCCCAAATAAAATCTTATAAACCTTTGAAACCCTCAAATTTCCCCACTGTGGGACTATTAAAGGATTCTGATAATTGGTAGAAAACACAACCTGTTTGAACAGTGATGAACAAAAGGCAATTTTTTTAGGGCTATTATTAAAAATGATTTTACAATCAAGAGTGTTGTTCCTATAGCAACAGTCAGGTGTGGGACAAGGTTTTTATCAAACACATTTTTACTGATAATAAAATGAATGAGAAAAAAATATTCAGCTAATGCTCTAGTATCAGAGAGAAATGCAGACTACAACACGGCCAAAGCTTTGTGCCAGCGTGGAAAAAGACATTAACACAGTGCACGTTCGTGTGTGTGTGTGTGTGTGTGTGTGTGTGTGTGTGTGTGCTTCAGTGAAGGGCTGCACTGAAGTGCTCAGCTGGGAGCATCCAGTCGGTGACCCCTGTCTTTCCAACTGTGTGGAGAGAACTCTTCAGTGTGCGTGCATGGATGTGTGTGTCTCTGTGTGTGTGTGTGTGTTTGCAGGACATAAAGAGAGAGAGGCAGATCGAAGCACAACACAAAGAACAGTGGAGCGTTGTGCGGCGCTGAGCCTCCTCTGGTCCACTCCGAGCCGCTCGTCCACATGCTGCAGCTCACGTAGCACGACCTGAGGAGAAGTCCTGACCCGCGCTGACCTTTGAACTTTGCACCGACACTGACGCACACAGGCCAAGGTGGCTGCCGCGCTGCATCTGTCCGGCTCGGGCCAGGTTCAACACACAACCTGCACCCGGGGAGACGAAGCACACTACACACACGTGGAGGTGTTTCTCATTTAATATTCAATACTGACGCTCTGTCTGCAGCACACTCATCTCCATGAGCTTCTTCACCGCAAAGATATGGGAAATTTAATTAAATAAAAAATTAATTTCAAATTAGAAGAACAATCCTAAAAAAAATACCTTAAAAATAAAAACTGAACTTTTGCTAAAACGAATAAACTGTTACTGTGAAACAATGATTTTCAAATCACTCTGCATTTGCATGGGAAAACTGCAGGATCAGTGTTAATTGTTAATAATTAAAATCTCTCTCTATTTAATCCTTAATCCACTTTAGTATTAAATCACAATTGATACGTCTAAAATTAAATTATTCAGAAATTACAATCTAGATAGATGAAAAACTAATAAAAGCGGAAATTGTTAAAAATCTGTAATTACCATTGACCTAAATATTTAATTGTGCCAATGTACCTAATATATTTTTCATAAAGAGAAAGAAACTGGGATAAGATTTTTTTGTGCTGTGACAGACATTTGTCATAAATCTTTTGGGTTTTGGAAGCAAACATATAAAAACTGAAATTTTGTTTGCACAATAAAAAATTTTGAAAATAAAAACATCTCCAGTTTTTCTCTGTATCAGTCGCAGCGTGACGGTGTTTCACCACAATCCAGTTTTACGGTGCAGCGTGTCCACAGGGTCTCTGCGGAGGGAGAGGTGAACACCAGGTGCTGCGACCCCTCTCGCACCATTACCACCGCACCGCCACGGCTTTCTGTCCCATTTTACCTTGTGTACACTCCCCCCCCTCCCACCCCCCCACAAGCCCCAAGACAACAGGATGGCACCACAACAGCTGCCTGTTCTGCAGCTTTGTCCATTTACAGCAAATGTCCACGTCTCCAAGGTTTTTTTTTTCTGTTTTTGTTTTGTGAAATGGAGACAAAACACGGAGGAGTCATTTTGTGAAGGCAGCATGGAAGCACCAAACTAAAATGGAGAGGGGTCATTTCATTTTTTGGGGGGGGGGCTAGGGGAAGAAGAAGGCTGTAGTGTAGGATTGCAACGCTCTGAACGAGATTCTCCTCAAACGTGGACTTGGAGCACCCTCTACCCATCGCAGGTCAAAATGCAGCCCGGACCCCGGAGTCGTCCCGCCTGCTGCCCGTCTGTAATCGTCTGGCTGCTCTCCGCAATTTTCTCTTTTAACAGAAACCATGAGACCGGGAAGCTTCTTTAAAGGCTTCATCAACTGTGACCAACCGCGGTCAGCAGTAACCCATGTTATACAGGCCGCGGTTATGACACCCTCAAAGGGCTGCCCCACGAGGAGGCAGGCGACAGGGAGGGGAGGGGGGGGCTAGGAGTGGAACTGGGCCTCAGAAGTTTCCCACCTTCCCTTGAACCGCAGCCGCACATGCTCGGCAGGAGGTGGACAGGGGCAGCTTTGAAAAATAACACCTTTGTGATCCCCGGAGTTTGGGGATGGATCGTGGTCTGCAGATGGCTCCAGACACTCAGAGAGAGAGAGAGAGAGAAGAGAGAGAGGAAAGGGGGACTTCTCTTTTGCAGCTATATTGCACCCGAGAAAGAATTGACATCCAAAGAGTCTCTGGACGTGACCTCACCTTGACAAATATTCAAAGTTGGTGTGTCCAGAGACTAGGGTTGCAAAATTCCGGGAATACTTAAAGTTGGAAACTTTCCACGGGATTTATTGGGAATTAACGGGAATATACGGGAATATACAGGAATTAACAGGAATTAACGGGAATAAACTGGAAATATTGTGGGTAATTTATACTAACTGTATTTACCTTGTCATATACAGACTAGGCTCATAGGCTGATTTGAGCCCTGAGGAAACTTTGGGCACTTGACTTTATGCTTCTGCATCTTTGTGTCATTCTTAACATAGGTCTTTGCACAGTATTTGCAAATGTACACAGCCTTTCCTTCTACATTGGATGAGGTGAAATGTCTCCACACATGAGATAGTGCACATGGCATTGTTCTGTAGAATAAGATGAGAAAAAAGTTTGTAAAAAACACTAATGCAATATAAGATATAAATAGTTAGCCAAACAATTGGAATCGTCTGTGAAAATATTTTACAATTGATGGATAAATGGATGGAAATAGGCTAGATGAACAGATGAACAATCCTCAATCAGCATGCTAATATATTTTCCCCAGTAATATCATCGAAACTTACCTGACTAGTCCTGCACACTACAGCAGGCCTCAATAGCCCTGCTGTAGAGTGAAGGATGCTGGGAGTTATCTGTGCATGTGATGGAAGAATGCACAGTGGAGGGTTGAAACTCAACGTGCAGCGTGTGCTGCATTCCATACATCTTTAAAATAGAGTTTTGGCTGATGTTTAATTTGCGTATTTTTTTTTTTTCAAAATTACCAAAATTCCCGAGCTTAACTTCCCATGGAAAGTGTCCGCCCCTTTGCAAACCTACCAGAGACTGAAGGTTTAACAGTCGTGTCTCCTCAGGCACGGACACGATGGTGAGACCACGGGCGGCAATTAAGTTCTACCAAAAGTTGCCGTCATTCCGAGGGCTCACACGTGTCCTGCATGTGGCTCCAGCTAATGGCCGTGAGTGGAAAACCAAAGAGGCCGCCGTAGGAGCGGGGGAGCGGAGAGAGAGTTTTGTACAGGGGGGAATAAATTATTACGGGCCAAGCGACGGTGACAACGCTTTCCCTTCAGTCTGGGGGAAGGAAACTCAGCGCTGAACTTCTAACCCCGGATTCTGAAATCACTTTTAGCCGCGGTCGACAGTCGCTAACCGGCACTCGACAGCGAGCGAGCTCACGAAGGCCGCTGACACTTCTCCCGCGGCTCCCGAGCCCTGGAGTGATCCAGCCCTCTTCTGAAGGTGATCGGCTGTTGTGCTGTTTTCTCCTTTCTTCCTCTTGGCTTCTCGCCCTGGAGCAGAGCAGGTCTCATCCCCCTTTTCTTTTCCGCCTCATTTGCATCCAACCCTCTTTTTTCCTCCTCTTGTTCGGTTGCTAACATCGAGATCAAAACCCTCCAAACACACGTGTCACAGTTTGAAACATCCTCTTCTCTCGAGGGCACGCCGTAAATATTCTTACCAAAAAACGATGGATTCCCATTCCAAGGGGAAACGTTTGTGATTTCACTTGTTTTTCTTTTAAACTTTAAAAATTTCACGTGGACTTCATCCGGGGAATGTTTTTCCAACCCCACAAATCTGAAGTGATGATTGCGTTTGAGTGTTCCTGTAGCAAGCCGGCTCCCAGAGTCAGCGTGAGTGCCAGGCTGGGTGGGGGGGGGGGCTCGGAGCAGAAGACAGTGTCCTCCTGAAGGCTTGTTTTGCCTCCAAACAGCTGTGGTGCCTCTTTTGTGTTGTTTGGAGGGCCTGTTGCCCCTGCTCTATTCAAGGCTTTCACACCAGTCTCACTCACTTCTCACTCCCTGGGTTCCTCCTCGCAGGTCATAAATTAAGCGGAGGGAGGGGAAGGCTTGAGATCAGGGGGAGAACCGGGAAGAAAAAAAAAAAAAAAGATCAGTCAGGACCCTCTATTCCAGTTTGTGTGTATCACATTGTGTTCTATGATATAACCGAAGCTGGAGGAGTTGATTCAGTCCAACGAGGAATATGCCACTCGGAGGTTTCTGGTCTGGTCTGTGGATTTGGGAGTGAGGCGGGTTTGGGTCTATCCACTTGGGGGCCACGCTGCTGTTGACACTATATGTTATTTTAATGAGTGTTGCGGCGTTGTGGTTAATGTGGCCACAGCTCAGGGCTCGGAGGTGCCGTGTGTGTTCATGAAGGGGGTCGGTGGGTAGTGGGGTGGGTGGGGTGAGGTGGGGTGGGATGCCAGTGGCGGTGACAATATGGTTATGGTGACGAGCGCTGAGATAACTCGTAAAGTCTCTCCTGTCAAAACAAAAAGGCGACTTGAAGTGAATGACAACGATGCACTTTAACCCGGAGAAGCTTCTGGTGCAGCAGACTTTTTATTTTCCATTCACATCACTATTCATATTGCCAAATAATAAAAAAAACCCTATGATGGACATATTGTATTCAGTAAGGTCACCATACTGTGCACACTGTGACAAGGTCCTTCATGGTGTTAATAGAGGAAATATTGCCCGGCTCAGTGGCGTGCATTGCGTGCTATTATCCCTTTGTAACGCAGAAAGATCAAAATTATGAAATATCATGTGACCCATGTGGGATCTATTCAGCGGTATCACAAAAACTCCCATTGAAAAACGGTTAAATGGCTTCGCATGAGGCTGTGTGCGCAACCATATGGACGCCTCCACGTCCCCTGGTTTCATACATGTTTCCTTTGACATCAATAACGCCTCGGCATCCAGTGGCGTCTGGAAGGCGTCCAAAACAATTATAAAGCTGCCGTGGAAACTGAGGTCCTGTGCCAGGGTGAGGCACACTGTCTCCGCTCAGATAACCACATGGAAAGTCACAGCAAACAAAGCACTTGACAGGGGTGCAGGGATGGGAGTGAAAAGGGGGAGGGGAGGGAGGTGAGGGACGGGCAGAGGTGAGGAGACAGGGACGGAATAACAAAAGCGGGCGAATGGGGCAAATTTGGACGTGCACAGATGACGGCAAACGTGCACAATAGGTTTGCTTTCTTACGAGAGGGTGAATTACGCATATATTGTCATGCAAAACCCTTGTCAGATGGATATTTATTAGAGAATCGGGGTGACGTGGAGGTTCAGTCAAGGGTTAAGTTTATCCAGGTGATATTATGTGCATGAATGTGTGCGATTGTGTGCGTGTGGAACATTGGGACCGGAGTAATGTATTGTAACCTTATGCTAACCTAATGAACAAGAGGATGAAAGCGGTGTAATGGAGGCATTTTCACATTCATCTTTAGGCTCCTCATTACGCGGCGGATATGACAACCTCGTTAGGAGTGCACGAAAGATTACCCACGCGGGTAAAGAGCACCACCTTCACGCACAAAAAGAAAACACACAGAAAAATGGTAAAACAGGTAGGAATGTCGAGAGCAGGGACAATTGGTACACACACGAAAATACACTCACACACATCCAAACCCCTGTTGGGAGTAACTGGGCTCTTGGACAATCTGACTGGCTCTCACAGACCCCCCGACTGTCGGCTGTGTTTATTCAGATGGGAGCGGAGATCGCCACCATTTCAAAGCCGTTTCATTACTTTGTTTTGATCTCGCTGATGAAGAACATAAGTTTCTGTGTTTTCCTTGGACAGTCGGGATAATAAAACGGGCCCTTGATGCTACTAGCGGCTCCATTTATGTCACGTGTTATGTCGCGGGTTTAAATATAACCACACTCATGCTCAAAGATGTAGAAAATATGAATCTATCATGGAGGGAAAATCCATGCAAAACAGATTGTGAGGCTTGAAACATCTGTTTGTTTGCAACGCAGAGAACAACCAAGCGTTTCCTCGGCTATTTCAGGTCACCGTAGGAAATGGCTGTAACGTGAATCAATTAAAAACGGGTTTTTAGGCGTCTGGGCCTGAAGTGTCAGCAGATCTGCACGCGAGTCATCGTTTGTTCTCATTAGTGTTTCTGGGAGAAATCAGTAGCGCTTGAGGAAATCAGGTAATTTGTATTCGCAAATAAGGAGACTCGGCCCAACAACGTCCCGTCATTTGTAACAGAGAAGTGAGTGTGTGTATTGTGTGTGTGTGTGTGTGTCTTTGTGAGTCTATTTGTGACTGTTCTGTTTTACAATGAAAAGGCAAATTCTGCATTAGTCTTAGTAATGGCCACGAGGCCCGAGCACCATTAGCTCAACACTGCTCTCCAGTGGATTTAAAGTATAATAACCGGCCCATAAAGTTCAAGTGCACATCAACTGTGTGTCTCCGTTATATTCTTTGTTATATTTGTGTCTTCAAACTCCAAACAGCCAAATGTTCAGCACTGACTAAAATAAATGCTTGAAATGGGTCGGTGGTGTTATTGTGTTTCCCACTGTATGAAACACAAAAGGTTAAAGGTCAATGTTCCACAGGATGTTTATGGTTTAACCCTGTTCCCTTGATTTTTCCAGAAAATTGTTGGTCCAATTTTCACAAAAATAAGTGGAAGGATGAAACATGGTCCACTAGAAAAGTAGCTTTTCACTTTTCTTCAACATTGCCATAGCATTGTCACCAATTTCCCAGGGAATAATGAATGCACCTTGATGAAGAACTGATCCAAACAGAAATGCTGCACAGTGAGAAGTGGAACCAAAATCCTGTAACCACCTGGAACTCCCAGGGACTGTTGGGCCTTGGTGGTGGTACGACAGGAATGAGGGAGGTCTTGTCTCATTACGTCACTAAGTGCAGCTGATTCCAGAGTTTCACGGGGAGGACTGCAGCTCCCTGGAAAACAAGCTGAGTCTGGATTTGGGTAGATTGCAGAATCGAAGCTTAGGGTGTCGCTCTCCCTTCTTGGGCCTCAGGTAACTTCCCTCTGGTGCTGAGGACAGGTGTCTGCTGACAAATCCATCTCACAAGTCAAAGTGCACCCTTTTACTTTACTTACCTGTTCACCATCTCTCCTTGTGCTCCTCCTTGACTCTTTCTTTGTCTGTTTTTCAGGCCTTGTTGAATTAATAGAATTGCATCAGGTGAAACTATCTCATGATGTTCATGCGTTTATAGATGAGATATGAATAACATGTTTTGTCTTTTGGAACAACACGACATCAATGTTGCAGACAGATGTTTTTTTATTTATTTATTTAATTTCTACTCGATACAAGCCAATGCAAAGACAAAGACACTCTTATACACACATGTGTCACTACTTGAGTGAAAAAGAAAAATATGAACGTTGGATGGTTTTGTGGGAACAAGGATCTTGAGTTAAGTGCAGGACTGAGAGATCAGAGAAGACAAAGAAAGTCACGTTGGCTCATATTCATCAGAGGAAGAACAAAAAAGTAAGGCTCTTATTTATAGAATATTGTACTGTATGTGTCATTGAAAATAATGATAATAATGAAATGAATGTGAAATTGTGAAAATTCTGATTCCTATTTGACAGCTTGTGTGATGCTTTGAAAATATCCATTTATCAACTGTCGGACAGCTGCTGTTTTCTGACTGAGGCACTTCAGACTTCTGAGCATTGACTGCAGGGGGCATCTCTCAGTGTGGAAGGAAGGCACAGGTAGAGCTGTGGAGAATTCCTTACATATATATATATATTGCTTATATACTGTATTATTAAAAAAAGTGGACAATTTCAGTGAAGTTGATTCAATTTCAATAAAATACTACAATATTGTACTCTAAAGCACACAGTACTTGCTTGGATAGGTTCTGGGGCATGTGGATATAAAAACAAACAGTTTGTACAAAATACAGTGAAACAAATACATGACAATCTTTATCATACGTTAAAATAAAGGTGTTGCATTGCAGTTCATAATTTTTACAAAATGCAATTTTAAATGTAAATGTGTTTTGTTTAATTGAAAAATATGGTTGCATCTGATATATCTGTATATAACATATATATTGATATGTTTTTTGAAGTCTAGATCATGTCATTCACTTAAATCAAGCTGTTCATTGATGACTGAAATCATGACAGTGTTTAATACTTTATATTAAGTTGTATTGCTCACTGACACAATTCACAACAGTAGAAATTCTCACCCTGCAGAGAGTGCTGGAGGAACACAGACGTCAGAAGTGTTCTCATTTACTAAAACCCTGATGTGTATCATTAACAGATACACACACACACACACACACACACATGCATGTACTCACTTTCACCACAAAGTGTCCAGGTAGGTAACTTATGTTCATCAGTACCATGGTCACAGCCCTGAAAGAAGCAGATTCAGATCCTCCCACGTACGTTTCCAGTGGTAAACACTTCTTAAAATGTCACAGTTTAGTATTTGTCAGGTGAGTGCCATTTTAGTCAGTCTGTTGTTTTAAATAATAACTTTACAGTCTCCAGTACGTCAAGTCTCAGCTCTTTTTTATAATGTATCTGCCAATAGTTGCTTCTCAACGAACAGGGATCTTTTTTATTTCTTTCTCTGCACTGTTGTTATCATGTGATCGGAGGAATTAGATCGCTGGCATAATAGCTGAGATTATTTCCTTTACGAAAGAGGAATCTGGTTGATTGGTGACAGAAATATTAGTGACGCTCACTAAACAATCTGTTAACTGATTCACAACTTTTTTACTCCTATGCTAAAACCTCATAAATGTCTGTCTGAGGACAAGTGACACATTCAGAAAGCCTCTGTGTCGTCTGATCCTGCAGATGAATCACAAAAGTAAAACCACACTAAACACCTTCTCACACTCGACCAGAATCCGATGCAGCCATTTCTAAATGTCCTGAATTTGCAGAGTACGTCCGTTTATCGTTTCACAATCGTATCCAGAGAACTTTTACCTCTGTGCTTCCACTGCTTGTCTCTCTGCAGCTGACTGACGTGCAGTTCGGGGTTTTGATTACAGCTCCGAAGAATTACTCCACCGCTGCATTGATGAGACACTTTCTCTCATAACATGTGATTTGCTAGAATACAGGAGAAGCAACACAATCACTGCTCGACACCTGACAGTCTGAACGCAGCTCAATAGAAGAGACTTGCTATTTTGGGAGCCCATCATTCATTTCTCAACTCATTCCACACGCATCAGGGACATTGTTATTCTAAGCAGTTGAAAGAATGATGCTAATAAACTAATAACAGCCTCCTGGCTGAAGCCACAGCCCCTCACAATAACCCAATGGAGGGGTAGAATTCAAGATATGTACAGGATGGAATACTTGACTGCACTATTACAACTGAAAACAGAGGTTTTTAAAAACAACTGGTCCCCGATTGCTCTACATTTCCATCTGATATGAGCAAAATATATATACATATATATATATTGCTTTTGTTTTCCCTTTGTTTCCCCTTTTAAGCAATGGACATATGCAGGTCATACAATTTCAGAATAATGTCTTGATGAAATGTTATGTGAAATGTATTGTGTCTGTGCATGGACATTGTTAATCGGTAACTTGATTTTGATATATTTGGATCATGATAGCATGGACCCGAGACATACATGGACAGTTAACCACATTAACCTAAGACTTGATACCTAATTTCATGTTAAAAACGATGTACTGTATGACTGTATTTGACAAAAGGAAATGAAAAGAAGTTCAAAAAAAAAAAAAAAAAGAAAGAATGATGCTGTGGTTAATTAATAGAAAATAGAAAATGAGATTCATCATTGCAAACATTGTTTATATGAGATAATAACACATTTGTCATTCAGCTTGTCTGTATCCATGGTGACATCTAGAGGTGGAATAAAACCCTAAAAAAAACTATTATTAAAAACATTCTTAAAACATAATAAAATAGAAATAAACAGACCTGTGTGTTTCCCCTCTCTGACCCAGGCTGTTTCATTATGCGCTTTATTGACAAAGAGATCGATTCTATTGTATTTTGCTCTAGTGCATCACAGCTGCTTCTATTGTGCTCGGTTCTACACTCCTGCTCGTGATTGGCCCAGGCACATGGGAAGTCCGGTGACGCTGACCAATGGGATCAGAGCTTTATTCCGTAGTCCTGGTTCCGGAGTGGCCTGTTTCTATTTTAAGTAGCAGGTGAAATAGCGGTGAGTATTCCTCAATCTAACATTACAGTTGTGTTTCTCCCGGTTAATATTAATTGCAGCACACATTATGTATATATGAGACATGAGAATTGGAGGTGGGAAGCTTCCTGTGGATGAGAGATTGGATCGCATCGTTCCTCGGTGTGCGCGCTCTTTACGCACGGATGAATCGTCCACGTTTGACATAACGAGTCGTGAAGACGTGCAGTGATGTGAGCCACATGTTCACACACATGTTGTGATGTATGTACTTGTTGTGTATGTGCAAACACACACACGGAGTAAGAGGATTTCTTTCACAAGTCCGTCACTTCCAGATCCAGCCAAGATTCTGTGTCGCCCACCATGGAGGGTCTGAAGCCCCCCCCCCTGCTCCATAACACCCACCATTTATTATTATTATTATTATTTATCTATTATAATAACAACTCTCTCCGTGTGGCAGATGGATTATGTCGCCCCACACATTCCAACATTCCTCCACACAGTTCAAATGACTGGATTCTACACGGACAAATAGAAAAAACATCAATCTGTCGATTTGTTTATGACGTTGGCCTGCACCAACACAAGGTGGCGCCATATCTCCGATTGAATCCTTCCATTGATCGACAGCTCTGCCTGCAGGTCTGATAAAGATGGATATGTATGCTGTGCCGGATATACCAGGCTGTCCCCCAGGACTAGAATACCTGACCCAGGTGAGGGTCTTTATTTCTATTTCTAAACTCAGTCTCCCAGTTTCTAGAATTGTTTTATATTTAATTTAGTGTCCTGTTTTTATACTTATACTCGCACAAATACACCACAGCAGGTTCAGGTTCCCTCTTCTAATGAAAAACAAAATGTCTGCATTCAAACGTAGCTGCTTCAGGGTCATTGTCACGCTGTTGTGGGTTCGTGGGACAGGCTATATAAGGGTTTCCTGTTTACAGAGAGTCCAGTGTACGTGCACAGCTGGAGCAAAGCACATTTAAACCCACACAAAAGAGTATTTTGGGACATTTTCAGTAAGAAACTAATTTCCGGTAAGAAATACTATAGTAGCAAAGATAATACCAACAAAGACTAGACAAAATAAGTCCAAAACCATTGATCTGCAGCACTGGCTTTAGTTACAGAGGCCCCATCACACCATTTAGTATTTAACCACCTTACTACCAGGAGCGTTTCAAGGGACCTTGGGGACCCCGGGCAAAAGGGACCTTGGGGACCCCGGGCAAAGGGGAGCTTGGGGGCCCAGCGTTGAGCCAAACCAAAGTCAAAAAACACCTGATATCAAACCACATCACTTCAATCTTAAAACAAATCTTTAATTGTCAACATTATACACATAAATAATAGTAAAGTACTAAAGTACAAACCTTCACTACCATCTCAAATACATCATATTTCTAGTCTTCAACCAAACCTTTAAAAGCTGGAACATGAACATATCCGATCATTGAATTTAAGTTGGGTTCTCACACAATTAGGCTTCCTTGCTGTGGACTAATATATACTAATATCCAGACAGTCGCCTGCTTGGACCTCACCCTGCTCTGGTTGTTGTTGTTGCAGATTTAAATTATGTTCTCTGGTTTTCTAGGTGGACCAGCTGCTCATCAAACAGAAAGTTGAAGTAGTTGAAGGTACAATACGTTAAAAATGAAACCACAGAAAAATACCACTGCTTCCTGGTTTGTTCTGTGCCGTTGGGAAGGTTTACCACTAACGCCTCCGTACTTGTCGTTCACCGTCACGCAGCCCTCGTCGGTTTCGAGAGCAACAACAAGTATGAAGTGCGTAACGCCATGGGTCAGAACGTGTTCTACGCCGTGGAGGAGAACGACTGCCTGAGTCGACAGTGCTGCGGCCCGGTGCGCTCCTTCAACATCCACGTGCTCGACAACTTCGGACAGGAAGTCATCACCGTCACCAGACCACTGAAGTGCATGTCCTGCTTCTTCCCTTGCTGTTTGCAGGAGGTGGGTGGAGCCTCTTCTTTCTAAACATGATCCGTTTGTGTCCCTGAAAAGAGTTCATGATATTGTTCAAGCTTCAAATTTACATGTATTTTTGAAATAAATCGATTTTTTAAAAATTTAAAAAAACAAAACATCTAAACATACCCAAGCACTAGCTTTGCATCGCCTACATGCAAACAACAATAGCCTACTTTTCGTTATTTCAAAGTTTATATTTTAAGTAAACTTTTATTCATTCTATTTAATAAACTTTTATTTATTGTTTAAAAGTAGCCTAAGTGGCTTACATTTCTTAATCTGTCAGTTTGTGTGCAGTTGACAGGGGCTATACAATAATAGGGCACATTTTTATTTATTTTCTCTATTGGCTGCCCGGCAGTCGCTAAGTTAATGTTAATGTAACGGCCCCCCGCTTCTCCACACAAACTTCTGAGTCTCTTGACTGATGTACACGGCTCTTTATTTTTGCATCTGGCTTGCCGTAGTAGCACCGTAAAACTGTAATGACAGTTGCATATTACAAAGATTTTAATCATTAAAACCAAATACGAACATTAAAATACAATGAACAAACAAATCGCCACGTGAGACACATCTGACTCGTTAGAGTGACAGCGACTCCCTTCCGCACTACCCGCAGCAAAGTGAATGGGACCAGCTTCCTTACCTCGTTCCGCTTGGCGAGGGGTGTTAAGCTATTGGTGTTTGGATGGTTCTTAGGTCCGAGAAGTTCCACGAAGCTGGCGTCCGGTTTGGTTTCCGCTCCTATCTGTTCCGGGCTCACGGCAGGTATTTTATTGCACTGGGGCGGAAACGAGGGATCAGGTGTGTCGAATAAAACCGTCCGCTCCTTTGCTGCAGGTAATTATGCGAGGGGAGTCGCTACGTGTAAAAGACGACGAAATAAAACTGAAAATAACCCAAACCGTAGTTGAACATAAGAACAATATATATCCCAACCCTAAAATAAAAGAATAAAACAGTCTGCATAAACTGGCCGGTTTTGCTGACAGTTACAGTTAATATTTGAAATAAAACTTGTAAAACTCTAAGTGAAATTGATTGTGTTGTATTTGAATGTATAATTCAACATTCCATGGTCCATTATTAAAAAAAAAAAAATAACCAAAAGAAATCCCAGGAAATCGTAATATCGAATCGCAATACTTACAGAATCGCAATGCACAGAGAATCGCAATACACATCGTATCGCCACCTAAGTATCGTGATAGTATCGTATCGGGAGGTCCCTGCCGATTCCCGTCCCTACTAATCCCACCCTGTTCTCCCACAACCCCTCCCTCAGCTGGAGGTGCAGTCCCCCCCTGGCAACACAGTGGGGTACGTTGTACAACAGTGGCATCCGTTCTCCCCTAAATTCCTGGTTACGGACGAACACTGCGAGCCTGTGCTGAAGATCCATGGGCCCTTCTGTGGCTGGAGCTGCCTCCCAGAGGTTGACTTTGAGGTGGGTTTCTCTCAACACAAGAAAACCATTAAATTGGCGAAAACACAACATGACACGGTCACATTCTCGCCCTCTGGGGGTGGTTTTCTTTTTTTTGTACTGGATCCTCCATGTGCTCTGGAGCAGGAAAATGTGTTTCCAATCACAGTGCACTGTAGCTTGGAAGGGGGGGGGGGCACGTTCCTGTGTGGTACAGTCTGGCCATTGTTCCACGGCTCGGCTGCTTTTATTACACTGAGCTGAGACAGGGATTTGGGTCAATGATACAGACCTTCTACCAGGGGAGGAGCCAACTGAGCCATGTTATCACCCAGCAGATTGGAAGTCATTACTGTGGTCGCTGTGGCAACGGGCATAAAAAAAAACTGATCTCCCTCCAATGAAATTAATGAGTTCAAGGACTGATCTTTATCTTAATACTCGTCCTCAGATTCTCACCATGGACGAAGTGAGTAAAATCGGGAAGATCAGTAAACAGTGGACGGGACTTCTGCGGGAAATGTTCACGGATGCAGACAACTTTGGAATCCAGTTCCCCATGGACCTGGATGTGAAGATCAAGGCTGTGATGATCGGCGCATGTTTCCTCATCGTAAGTGCAATGTTGAGCATCTTAGCACGACTCTATAGTTGGTTACAGTTACATTTCTTCTTAGAAGGATTCTATCATAGCAAATGAAACATGACCCAGCTTTTATGGGGAATGTATTCCTCTTTGCTTGTGTTTGGATGTTTCATGTACGCACCTCTTCATGCAACACTTGTGAATTTCAGTAAAGTGTGGACCTCTGCCAAGGCCGAGCAGCACCCTTAAATACAATCAAGCTGCACCAATTGTCACATACTCATAGATATCAGTCCCCTGAATGTGCTTGATTTCTTTCATCAAGAACCATGAAATATTCTCTGAGAGATGAAGGAAAGTGTTGAAAAATGCTGAAAAATGCCATTATGTTAAAGAAAGTATAAAAACATACTAACCCTGCTCTGTGATCCGGGTTCTTCCCACCCTTCCACAACATTTCATGGAAATTGGTTAAGTATTTTTATGTGTAATCCTGCTAATAAACAGACCAACAGACAAAAAACATTGATTGATAGAAGTAAAAATGCTAAGCTCCATGGATGTTATTTTAGCAGTGATGTATCCATGAACGAATATGTCTCCTTAGCTGATTTGATTGTATTTAATGCAACCAGACCTTAATATCATTTTTTATGTTTTGCTTTTCTACAGTCTTTACACTTTCTTCTCTTTTTCTCTTCACAGGATTTCATGTTCTTTGAGACGAACAACTAGGGGCCGAGCAGGATTTCCGAGAAAGCGTTCAACATTCCTGGAAGAACAAGGCCATAAAGCCGTGATGATCAGCACCGAAAGCCCTGACACGGAGCAACCTGTCCAACGGAAAGTAAAGAAAGTGCTGAGGGGTGTCCAAGTGTTTTCATTTTGCATGAACAGTGAAGCCTGGGCGGGGGGGTTGTTTTATAGTTGCTGCTCGAGGTTGAAAAACATGATACTGGGCCCTGCGTCCAAAAGTTTAAAATTAAATGATAACGACCAGAAACACGTCAATGAAAAGTTTGTGAAGGAAGGATTGGTTTCGTCAGCCTCGTGTGCTTTGGTCAGATCAATAGTCAAGATTTTACTTTATAGAGATCACTCAGCTTGTCGTTATATATTATGAGACCTGCAAGACTTGTGTGCTGCAATATTTATTGTTTTTTTTATTTTTATTATTTATTGATTTATATATTTTGTGATATTTGTCAACATCAGTGTGAGGTGCACGCAGCTTTTTTGTGTCCGTGTGCTACGAGTGAACTTGTGTGTGTGTGTGTGTATGTGTGGGTGTTCAAAGAAACATGAAGTATCATAGGACTATAATATTTTTGATGCCATAACAGTTATGCGTCGTAGACTCCGGGATGAGGTGAACAGCTCGTTATGCTGTCCCGGTATTGTCCACTAGAGGGAGCCAGCTTTTCATTTTAGAATAATGCTCAAATGAACAAACTCAACTTTTAATCATATTCAAAATATTTTTGGGACAAACTCAGGTTGAACTGCATGGTACTGTAAAATAGTGTTGGCTGCTCACCTGCTGGCTCTGGGAATCCCACACCTCAGTGTTTGAGGAGGTTTTGTACATTAAATCATATATATATATATTAATGTTATATGTCATATTTTGAATAGATATCCTGGTGCATCCTGGATTTTTTTAAATCTATTCCACTGTTACTTAACATATTTAACAGTTTTACATGCAAAGCTCAGAAAATGCAGCTGATGCAGCATTATGAAGTTGATTTGACGAGTGTGGCAATCAGTCTGATTAGGAAAGTATTGCAGCAAAGACATTATCTTTGTGCTGCATCAACATTAATGTTCATTTGTAGCATCATCATTCATATTTATGCACCTGGAAATCCCATCTAAAGTTAGATATTAAGGCTTAAAAGCTTAAAAGGCTTTTTATTTTTGTATGAAGTATTATACACAGCCCGCTGGGAGATGTTTCCATTGGCAGACTCATATTCTCTTGTGTTGTCAGTTTTGTTTTTCTGCCTTCAGTGCAATGACACTTGTTTGTAGAATTACCATAAGTGGATTTACCTTTTAAAAGCAGCATTGCAAGACAAACTATGTGATCAAGTGCTTCAGATGGATGTATTTTTGCATATTTCTCTGTTTTTATGGCTTATGTTGCTGAGAAACTATTCGATTTAATGTAGAAATTTGAATTACATTCTTGCCATTAACATTATTTAAAAAAGCATTAACAGTAGAGGCTGGTACTGGGACCTCTAAAGGCTCTGTGATTGTGTTTAAAAGCCAAATATTCAAGTCAGAATGTGAAACAAAGGGAATTCAGCTATTTGTAGTAAGTTATATATTTAATAGTTAAAGTACTTATTCTTCTACTTTTGCACTAATACTGTGAACTAATGTACCATGTTGTCATTTTGTCATGCGATGAATGCAAACTAACTCTGTGAGCTTCAATAAAACCCAAGTGTGATGTGTGTCGTTGTTTTTTGTGTTTTTTTTCTAAATCATCAGATCCATTAAGCTCCAAAACTCACTGAGCCTCAAAATTAGATTGAAAAGAAAATCTGGCCTTGAGTCTCCCTCCAGTGCCGAGTCTAACAGTGAGCGTAACAATGGTCGGACCTTGTCAAAGTTAATGTAAAACCACTGAACCTTGCTTGTTCATTAGTGGAGCTCATTTGCCACAGTTACAGCAGCCTTCATCTTGTTTTAGATGAAACTGCTCAGGTGAAATCTGAAAAGTCGGAAGCAAAAAAAATAAAACTGCCGCAGCGAGTAATTGACGTTACCAATCACGTCGAAACGTAGATTAAACGATTACATGAAAAAACGGAAATTAGACGATTCAATTTTCTCCGTTTTCAAATAAGCCCATTAACCTGAAGCAGTTAACCTTTGGTGTAAACTAAAGCAAATCCCCATTTTAATCACACAACAATGGAAAGAGCGACTCCGGGGTCGACCGCAGACCAAGGTCGAGCTTCCATTCTTACTGTCTCAGCTCAAACTGTGTTTTTTATCAAACTGTTTCAACTCAGGTATAACAGAGTCTTTTCATTTTGAATCGATAAAAAGATCAGAAGGACTTTGTTGAATGGCCACTCGTCTGATACGAAACATTTGAGGCCACATCTGTTGCGTTTAACCTTTCATATAAGTACCCTGTTCTATCTCTGACTTCTATCAATTCCCATGAGTCATGGTAAGAACCAGGCTTTTTTTGAAAGTGTTGGTTTAACACATTCCCTGGCGTCGTTGTCTGGAACATATGAGACATATGAGGCAAGTACAGCCCTGACTCCTTATAGCTGTGGTTGGGAAACAATGTGAGCAGTGGAGGCCTGTACATGTGCAGCCAGGCATGACATGATTTTAAACAAAAATTTGTTTTTATAGCAGAATAACAGTGTCAGTCAATTCACCCCTGTGCCATTTCTATACAGTTGCTCACAGTCCCCAGAGGATGAACCCTACAGACTTTGGCCATCACCGGACTTGAAATAAACACAAATTAGTAAGACTACTTTTTTCTCATTTTCTCCCGATCGAGACCACAACTTCGCAGGTTTCTAATCTCTGGCATGATGTAACATTTACTAATGATGAAAACTTATAACCCTATCACAGCTGTAAAATTCATTTTACAGCTGTGATTAAGATTTACTATTTCCTACAAATTTCTTGCTAAATGGACCACTGAGAAATCCCTCCCCCTCTTGGGATAAGACAACACTCATTTCCTGTTTTGTTGAATGAGCAGCACTCGTTCTTTGGAATGAATTAAACGCTGAGGCCACACAGTGATACGGATGATGTCATCCCTGCGATGATTTGCTGGCTGTGACGTCCCAGTCTGGGAGAAAAACAGATGTTTATTTCTCCCGTCTCCAGAATGTGGGATTCTGCTTTGTGCAACACCCCATTTCATAGACTCCCCCCTTGTAATTAGAATCATATTAAAGTTGTGCAGCTCGTAAACTCTGTGATCACTCTCTGTTGTGCGGCGTCTTTAAAAACGTCATGATTCATTACACGAGTTACTTTGAAGTCAAACAAACAACAGTATTAGTAACTTTGCTTCTGTGAGTGTGACCCGTGTTTAAACCCTGTTTCTGTCCAACCTGGCACAGACAGGACTGTAGCGCCTGTCGGTGAAGTGTGTTTGCTCATTGTTACTGGTGACCACTGTTGGCTCCTGACAACGTACTGGAATTTCTGGTATCTGTGCTATTAACCCACTTGAGATAAACAAATGGCTAAAGCAACATCTGTGCAAACGTCGCCAGGGAAAACACCACACAACACCCGCCTGGGGGACAGACAGCAGATGTAATATATAATGGGGGGGGGGTGTTATTTGGTTTAACACTGGCTCAGCTCAGAACAAATCAAAGACGGCAGAGACTGGAGACACTGGCTCCTAAAACAAGAGGCTCATCCATAATGTATTTGCTTTGGGAAACGTGTCCTGCAGAAAATAAACTGCTAATCAGATTGTTTTCCACAGAACGGAATGAGAAAAGAATTTGTTTAAGTTTTTTATTTGTCTTCCAATTTAGCAACTCTGTCAAATGATCAATGTTTTGTTTCAGTATAAACAAGAACAACACTGAGTTAATGCAGGAGTCAGTGACTTTTTACAATATTTAACTGAAATCTGAACAAAAACCTGACTTTTAAGCGTTTAGCAGCAACTGCCAATATATGTGGGACACACGGATCAGATCCCAGTCTCAGTCAGTGGTATCCAAGTCTCCTCCCAGTCACGGTGTGCCATTAGAAGGACGTCACCCAGCTCGTTGGATTTTGAAAATCCTTATCTGTGAATCGAAATACAGGAAATTACAAAGAAAGGCTCTCTTGGAGCTTAATCATCCGCCAAAGCCCAAGAGTCCCTTCATGAAACACTTTAAAATCCACTAGATTAAGATTTTTATTTGGATAAATATATTGGTAATTTGTCAAAATGAAAAAATTGCCCTTTCTCTCAATGTTAGGGAAAGCAATGGGTCTTAATGGGTTCTTTCTAAGCCCAATTTCTGTTCAGTAGTTTTTGAACAATGATGTCAAACTAAACATCCAGCCAATCAAACAAAAAAACATCCAAACAACCAACTATCAAACCAACCAATCAAACAAACAACTGACCAACCAACTATCCAACCAAACAACCAGAAAACAGGGGTAACAGCATAAACTCCTTGGCATATATTTAGGTTTCTTCAAAATAATACCCTGCAAATCAAATGACTTGTTTATAACTATATTACCTCAGCAAGTGGCAGTGGAAGGACATGATTCATTTACTTTAGACGCCTTCTCTCCTCGACCTATGTCTGGTACACTTTTGGAGCCTTGTGGTTTTAACATGGCCGCCTAATGATGACATTCAAATGAAAGGCCAAGAAAAAGGCTCATTATGTGTAATTTTGAGGGAACACTGCCCTAAAAATAAAAAAAAAAGGTGGAATCAGTGGAGATGCAAATTTAACAGGGGCCCAAAATCGCACAGGTTTGAAAAGATCTTCAACTTTCCCTCAGCATTTTACAGTCACTTGCTGCTCAGGTCTCTGTAGTTAGCTCAGTATGAAACAACAGATGAAAGACCGCCTGTGAGCAAAGTGAATTAATTTCCCCTCCTGCATCCAGACACTGGGGTGACATTAAAAGATGTAGTCTTGCTGTGCTTGTTAAAAGCTCTTTGGTCTAAGATTAAATGAGCTGTTGATGACAAGACCCCGGACCACACCACGAGGCCCAATGCCCCCCCCCCCTCGGCCTCATAAGAGGAGCTGGCGTAGACAGAAGTGGTCGGAGGGATGATGGGAAGATGACCGGCGCGGAGGAAACAAGCTTTCCCCTTTCCATCGATCGAATGAAACTTCCTGTGGAACGATCAAAGCTTTCGGGTTTAAAAATAAAACCCCATTCTTTTACAGTCATTACGCAATTGTGGGTTCTCCGGTGCGGTTGATGGGGACCACGACTCCAGGATTTGTGACTCACCCGTGCAATTGCAAAACCATCCGGCCGTGCCACCAATAGAGGGTTGTACGTCAAAAATAGAGTTAAGATATCCAAGGTGGAGCTCAACCACTGACAACTAGGTTTAGGGTTAGATTTTGGGTTTGATATCGCCTGAAGCAGTGCAGGGGCAACACATTGTTTTTAGATTATATACCCACAAA
Source organism: Limanda limanda (assembly GCF_963576545.1). Classification (NCBI taxonomy): domain Eukaryota; kingdom Metazoa; phylum Chordata; class Actinopteri; order Pleuronectiformes; family Pleuronectidae; genus Limanda; species Limanda limanda. The sequence goes on from NC_083655.1 coordinate 5,939,192, forward strand.
CAGTGATGACCATTGGATAAATGCAGGAGCACTTTCCTCCTCACTTTCCCATGTGTCTTTATTTTTATTCCCTCTTTTCCCTCTATATAATTCCTAGTTTTTACGTTACACAATATTGGGCATCTGCTTCCCAGTCTCGCTAAAGAATCATCTGTTTCTTCTTTCAGCTTGATTAAATTGAGACAGCGCCTGCAAACCCACTGTCTCCACAACTGTGCCAGAAATAGACGCCGGTCTGCTGTCGTCGGGAAGCTGCAACACTGTTTAGTCTTTCAGTCGAGGATGCTGAGGACAGGGGAGGCTTGTGTGTTTTCTTTGGCTCGGAGATGAAGCTAAATTAAAATAAAAGGCAAGGGCGAGAACTAACCACCTGAGCGGTAGGAGGGTGTCCAACAGGCAGGTCTGTCTGTGCAGGTTGGTAAACAGCTCGCTGGGGTTCAAGGTCTCTGGATGTGTGGCTGCTCATCCAGATGTGCACTCCCAGCTTCTGTTTGCTCTATCTCAACAATTCTGTGTGATTAAAAGTAATTTTAACCCTCATCATCAGTGCCACTAAAGCACACTCACAAAACTACACCAAAAAAATAACAATTTTAAACGATGTACAGGCGGCTAAAACCGAATGGCCACATCTCCCGGCGTAACATAAACAATATTTGTCAGAGTGTAATCAAACCCAGAGGACGTTTCTCCAGCTTTTTCTAAATATTTGGAGGGGTTTTCAGATTTGAGCCGGTGAGCTGAAGCGAGACGCGACAAACTCCCTGCGACTCGCTGCCAAGATGCAACATGAGGTTCTGTACCACAAACACTTATATTTTCCAGCTGGGGGAAGTTGATACCTCTGTTAAAGCTGCACAGGCGTTTCTTTAGAGGGGATTGTGTTTGTCTTCATGGTTTCACAACGGGGAGAATGTCCTTTGTTGGGGTGAGAGTGTCTCAACTTGAGATACAGTTACAGTAAACACACGTAATAATGCGCTCACTTTAGTGTTGCATGCTGGATTACAGTAGGAATGTTTGATGCCCAAGTCAACTTGTGTGTGTGGAGTTTTCTGGCACGGCTCTACGTTCTCAAGGTTAACAGGGCCCCAGTGGAGAGAAGCAATTTATCTTGAAAAAAAAAAAAAAGTAGTGCTTCTACTCCTGCATTTAAAACCACGAGCCCGGTGATGTCATTCAGTGAAACAGTCTGGGCGTTGGCAGCAGTCACAGAGTGCCACGCAAAGTGTTCGCCAGGATGGATCGAGCCACAGGGGCCGCTCTGTTCCTCCTAATAATTCATGGGAGACGCAAATGAGACAAAGCGTTGGTTTCAAGGTCAGCTCAGCACCCGGGGAGACGCAGATACAATCTGACGGTAAATGGAAGTTGGATTTAACGTCTGGTTTCTGTTTTCCTCATCATCTCTCCCTCGTGTGTGTGTGTGTGTGTGTGTGTGTGTGTGTGTGTGTGTGTGTGTACACAGCTGTAAGTGAACAGCTATGGCATCTGCAACTTGACTGTTTCACACACACACACACACATGTATCGTCATTATTTAACTGTTCCATCATTAGCTCTTATTTGCATTAGTTTTCAATTGTGAGGTCAAATGCCTCAGATACAGACCCTGAAGTGTAGAGTTATTATTATCTGAATGTTCAGAGCTTCAGGTCGACCAGTGGTTCAGAACAGGATCGTTATTCCCCTATTTTATAACAAAATGGTTAATTTGACTAAAATTCAAATCTTGTAATTTATACATTTTCTTGAAGTAACTTTACATGCATCACAAGGTTGAACAAATGAGTTCAAGGCAATCTGAGCTGTTTTGCAGACATATCTGTACCTGCAGTTAGGATTGTTGATATGACAATTATTCATTTACAGAATTAATAAAAACAACGTGCATTCATGTGTATATTCTACATAATAGCAAGTTGTCTATTTTCTCTTTCCACTTTCTGGGGGTTTCACTACACAGTTGTGCATGGAACTTAGAAGTAAATTAAAAAATAATGACCATTAAACATATATTACTCTTCTCTGAACAGGAACCGCTTACAGAGTGGGTACTTTTTTCATTTCAAGTACATTTTTCTATTAATAAATGCAAGGCTTTACTGCAAGAGAGTACTTTTACCTTGTGGTTAATTTAGGAGGGGATCTGAATACTTCTCCCACTGCCAGTATAGAGACATATTCATGCTAAATTGCCTCATACACATCATTAAACCAGGGACAAGGGAACTACTGTAAGTTATGCGTACAATTTTAAAATAATGAATAAAGCCTTATACATTCAACGTTAGTTTTAAGATGTGATTTTGTAGTTTTACTCCACCTCTCACACTTAGGAGGCTGAAAACGTCTCTTCAGAGCAGATACTGTGGAGTGAGTGCAGTGACAGGAGCTGTTGCTCAGTGGGAGGCGGCCAGCAGGAGGGATATTTAACAGCCAACAGGTGGGCCAGTGGGGGGGAAATACAGCTGTGTTCAGCTTCACTTTTGCACAAAACATCCCAGTGTCAGGTGTGAATACTGTTATCTATCAAACATCTCACCAACACCTCCTCAAAACGTCAAAGATCGGACGGAACCTCAGCTTCCGAGCCGCGAGTTATACACATCTGTTGCAGGGTGTAGGTGTTGCCATGGTTATGTCGTAGAGAATTGGCAGGGGGGCTTGTGCAGAACATACACAGCTGCTAATTCAGTGCAACACACCCCACACCCACCTGTAGCCTGTGTAATTTAAAATGCTATTTATTCAACTTTATACTCGGTTATACTCCATCGTGAACCACAGATGCATAGTGGATTGTGTTATATATTCCTTGTTGTGCTGCCTGATTCAAATCAAATCACCTCCATGCATGGAAGAGCTGCTTTGTCTGCTGTCGTTCTCTTAAAGATGAACTGAAGCAGTGAGGGCAGTCCCTCCTTTTTACATTCTATTTACATCTACTCATTTGTTTGCAAAGCGAGGAAGAACTTTTCCGTGCAGCCTCTCTCTTAAATTCAGAGTCCATGTTTGTTTTACAGTTAATGCAAATTTGGAACCAGTGTCCTTGCAAGCAGAAATCGACATCACGCTGACCTTGGAAAGTAACACAATTGCCATATTAAACGATTTTAAAGTCTCAAAGGCTCGGCCCTCACAACTTCTGCGTTCCGTGTCTCAGATCTTTGATGAAGTCATTTTAGGCTCGATAATTAAACCTGATGTGTAGTGATCATCATGTGGAAAGCAAATTCTAGGTTTGCTTGAGGGCAGCAGATCCACACCATCCCATCCCTGCACTTTACAGGCAAGTAACGAATAAACAAAAGTGGCAAAAACTTTAAATTTAGACCAAAAGCAAATTGCTGTGTGTGTTTGCACAAGTGTGTGTGTTTGTGTGTGTGTGTGTGTGTGCACGTGTGGACTATATGAAGGGTTCAATCACTGTCAGAGCTGTGGCAAATGATGGATGGCTGACTCCTGGGAAGCCGGTATTGTGGGACTAGAACTAACAACCTACACATTTAACTAAACTACCCACACCCAAGACAGATATCACATAACGAAACTTCCACTTTGGTGAAACAGTTGTATGTAAAATACAATAATCTCATCAATTTTCATTAAAAATATATTTTTTGGGTCATAAATTCCACTTCTCACAGAAGGAAATTGAGTGTGTGACATCCATGACATCACCGCCGCTCTTTCCTGATTGGTCCAACAACCAACCAGGTCTCCATGACATATCCTAACTATAAACTCTGTTTGTATGACGTCATGTCACCGTCACAAAAATAGAGGTAGCTGATTATTATAAGCAGTAGGCCTATATAGACCAGTGAGATATACCATGGGCTGCATTTTGAGTGCCAGCAGGGAGCAGAAATCCTATTTCAAATACATTTCACATGCTTTAGCGCTCAGCTCGACACAAAGATGTTGCCTATAATACAGCATTAAAGTAAAATGTAAAATGATTGCAACAGAGTAAAAAGATTAGACAGACACATAGCTCAAATAACTTGCATAATTTATTATTATCAACATGAGGCGACATGCACCAGCTTCATCTGCACAACACTTTGTGAGTTACTTTGTTGATGTGGCGTTTTCAACAATTCGCCAAAACGCACGTAGCCCACATGCGTAAACACACAGTGCGTTTCTCTGTTGCTCCTTGTGCTGCATCTCCTCCTCCTCCTCTCACTCTCTCTCTCTCTCTCTCTCTCTCTCTCTCTTGGAGCTGTGACTCCACCAGGAGCCCAAGTGGCTGCAGTTGCAATTAAGCAACCACGCCTGTTGCGCCCTAATGTCTGTGAATTGCAGTACTTATAGGACCCCAGCCTGCAGCGGCGCACAGAGAGCAGCCTGGAGAAAACACTCATCTACGCCCCCCCACTTCCACTTTCTCCCTGTATCTCTTTAATATCGCGAGAGCCGGCGGCTACATTAGGACCCTGCAGGGTGGGTGCTGTCCGCTGCTGTGGGTCTGAGAGGCAACAGTCCAGTCGGTGAGACCCAGCCAGGCGCTCCGTGCCCGGGGAACACGCACCGACCGCAGCCATGGAGTACCTCACCTTCTGCTTTGTGTTCTCATGCTGGATGAAGTTTTCAATGTCTCTCTCCTCCACCGCCTCACCTCAGACTCCTGCAGCTATTCCAAAAGGTAAGAAAAATAAAAAACTTTCTCTCTCTCTCTCTCTCTCTCTCCCATTGTTGCACAGTCTGGTTTCACACCGGTCTCACTTTTCTGCCATTACGCACGAAGCGACATCACACTTTTACAACTTTTACGCGTTTTATAGAACATCTCCGAGCTGCTGTGCCATGAGTGGAAAGTGGAAGTGATGTTTTTTTTTTGTTTTTTGTTGGGGGGTGGGGGGTATATAATTTACATCATGTTACAGGACAGGAGGTGCAGATTTCACAGTCGACGTTCCAGCGCGTAAAATGACATGATTGTGCCACACACACAAAAGAACCGTCTGCGGTTTGTCACAATCCCATTTTTATGTCATGTTGTGTGTCTACGCTTTTCACACACACACATACACACACACAGAGAGACACACACACATGTCAGCCCGTTGGAAACAACTCCAAAACTTTCTCTCTCTCCCATTGTTGCAAGTCTGGTTTCACACCGGTCATACTTTTCTGCCTTTACGCACGAAGGGACATCACACTTTTACAACTTTTACGCGTTTTATAGAACATCTCCGAGCTGCTGTGCCAAGAGTGGAAAGTGGAAGGGATGTTTTTTTTTTGTTTTTTGTTGGGGGGTGGGGGGTATATAATTTACATCATGTTACAGGACAGGAGGTCAAGATTTTACAGTCGAGGTGCCAGCGCTTAAAATGACATGATTGTGCCACACACACAAAAGAACGGTCTGCGGTTTGTCACAATTCCATTTTTATGTCATGTTGTGTGTCTACGCTTTTCACACACACACACACACACACACACACACACACACACACACACACACACACACACACACACACACACACACACACACACACACACACACACACACACACACACACACACACACACACACACACACACACACACACACACACACACACACACACAAAGAGACACACACACATGTCAGCCCGTTGGAAACAACTCCAAAACTTTCTCTCTCTCCCATTGTTGCAAGTCTGGTTTCACACCGGTCATACTTTTCTGCCATTACGCACGAAGCGACATCACACTTTTACAGCTTTTACGCGTTTTATAGAACATCTCCGAGCTGCTGTGCCGAGAGTGGAAAGTGGAAGTGATGTTTTTATTGGGGGGAGGTGGGGGGTAATATACTTTACATCATGTTACAGTACAGGAGCTGCAGATCGCCAGCCAGCAGTCGACGTGCCAGCGCGTAAAATGACATGATGGTGCCACACACACAAAGAACCGTCTGCGGTTTGTCACAATCCCATTTTTATGTCATGTTGTGTGTCTGCGCTTTTTACACACACACAGACACACACACATGTCAGCCCGTTGGAAACAACTCCAACTCCAGTCGAGTTCTTTCTGCTTTGGGCATCCAAGAGTAAAACCAGAACTGTCAGTCACAAGACAGGATTTCCTCAACGTCAGGATGCGCAATAAACCATTAGTATTTGATGCTTATGTTAAACAAACAATTACGTGCGTAAAAACACCCAGCGCAGGAGTCGTTAACCTGTTGTAATTTAATGCTGATGGAGCAGAGCCAAGCGCACCCGGCTCTTACCGCTGATTGCTCAGACCTATAGAATAAAGTACATGTAGTGGTGCTCGCCCACGGCAGCAGCAGCAGCGATGTGTCTCGGTTTTATTGACTTGTGTGTAAAGCTTTCCCCTGTTAACATGTTGCTGTGGCTAAATTGCTCTTAATTGCCCCAGACATCATTTCAGATAAACACAGCCCTCGTCACTTTTGCATCTTGTAAACAAAAGTGTGGATGTTTGGCAATCTGCTTCTGTCCCACAGATGTATTTTGCATTTTGATCCACACAGGCTCCTGTATTGTCCTCCATGGGTGTCCTCCCCACAGCAGCCACTTTAAACTTTTACAAGGGTTAAAATGTTGGCCTGCGAGAAGCTTGCAGCTTCTTGGAAGGATCATATCACCGGGGAACTGTGAATGTTCTCTGATTTCATGTTAGGAGGCAAATACAAAACCTCACAAAATAAAAAGCATTTGGACAGAATCGGTAAATGGAAACGTTCTCCCTTTATGTGACCATGCAGACTGAATGCAGTGAATATTTAATGACCTATCAAAGTAGTTTATTTGGGTCATATTCAGTTTTGTTTGCTCTACTGCAGCTGCATTCACTGAGGATTTTATCAGGTGCCATGTTAACAGCGAAGGTTTTTAGGTTTAACATAAAAGTGTCTTTTGAATTTTTCCACCTTGCAAAAAGTTGAATGAAAACCCAGGACCAGGAGGCATTGCATGTTTCAGAGGAAGCTTAAGTGCAGAAGTTTTTTAGTTTCTTCTTCTTGAGCCATACATTTTTAACTGGGTCATATTTTCAAAACAGTGTCCACCAGTTATCAGATGTTTTTAGACCAATCCGGGTCCTGGCGTCAGGAGCACTCGTGCACAACACCCACAATATGATGTGTGAGCATCGTGGCGTATCAAACTTCATGAGTCATTTTCCATCTTTTTAATGTATTTTCCAGAGAAAACTAGAAGTAACACTAGAAGCAAACAGTTTGAAGGACTTGGTGCAATCGCTGTGAGTCGCGTCCAGCTGCTCTGAGGCCCGAGTGTGAGTCTTTAGAAAGACGTCAGCTTATCTGTCATCCACCAAGTTGTTCATAGAGTCACTCTACTGTTGGGTGGGGCGAGATGTTGGTCGTCATAGTGACAGGGTGTTACAAAGCACACACAGTGGTGGGTGAGACACCAATATGAGATCCACGGAAACCATTTACATGACATATAACACAGGTATTCAAATTCCCTTATCTACACAGCTTTGTGAATAGAGGAAGGGAGTGTGTCACTGTTGTTTCAGGATCGATATTTTCTCTCCAGCACAGATGTGAGCAGTGATATTCAGCAGTGACATGGGTGGGGGGGTCTAACAGAAATGCAGAGCTCCACCAGTTCCTCACCTTCGAGCACCTGGTCAGTGGCTGGGCACAGTGAAAAGCAGACGTGGCTGTTGGTGTGTGTCCGTTTTGGAAAGTTACAAAAAGTTGGGTGGTGTGGAGTCAGACGGTCCAGCCCTCTGAAAGGAGCCTTTCACTGGCTGCTGACTGGCTGCGTGAGCAGAGCCCACAGCGGATTTAACGTGTAGATCTTTTTGTCTGCGTCTGCCGGCTACATTTCTCTGGATTCAATTCTATCATACGTGTTGCTGATATTTTCTAATATCGATGTGCAAATAAGTTACAAAAGGACAAGAGTCAGGTTTATTCAGGAAAATGTTTCACGTGTCCGTAGTATGTTGTGATTGTCTTCAGGAAAAAAAAATGAATAGATATCTGAAAAACTCAAAAGAAGAGGTGGACCCAGGAACTTATTTTTTCTTTATTAGACATTTTCTCCAATTTCCATGCAGCTATTAATTAATGGATCTTGATGAAACAAATCAGGTATATATTTTGAGGACTGATATCTGAGTTTTTAAATTTTGTTTTAATTGGACAGTTGGGCCTAGGTAGAGGAATGTGTTCTACTCAGTGACTTTCTAGGTCTGCTGAACATCAAGATATCACAATGTGAAAACGGTAGAAGTTGAGCTAAAACAGGCTTCGGAGGTTTCACTGCTCTTTTTATTGCAGCGACATGTCACAGAGTTATTATTCACTTGGTGAAAACATTTGTATTCCTGACAGTAACTGGGGCGTGATTCTGGGTAAATGTTTACAGGAGACTGGGACAAACACCATGATGATGTGGTCTGTCCTGTGGAATTGGCGTCTTTAGATGAGACCTTTCCCAGACGTCACTGACATGTCAACAGCCGGCGTTTTATAGAGAAAGAAAAGGAAACTCCACCTTAGATTGCCCGGGACTTATATACTGGATAATAGAGCTCTCTATTGCCTGTAATTCCAGAGTAACAAACTAACAAACCCTGTTGGCAGGGAAAGGCTGTAATCACGCCTCAGAACATTGTCACTCTATCCCCACAAGGTTGATTTCGTGCCTCTGTTTCAGCCAGATGTGTTGTGTTGTCTGCTTTTTTCTTTTCTTCGCTGTGTCTGATGTGTTTTCCTCCAACCGTGGAACCGATAACTGCAGCAGGATGTGCAGCAGATTTTCCCAGGATGCAACACTTACATGCACTGAAAACAGATCACATTTCAGCAGTAGATTTGTCAGGATCATGGTCCGAACATAGAAGTTGTCTAAATAATGAATGTCTGGGAGAGGGACTTGAGCAGCTGCGGATCTTTAAAAGCTATTTTGGCCGAAATTCATATTGATACAGCTGAGAGGTCAGCGAGATCAAAATTCTTAATGTTCGTCCAACTCATAGCTTTTGTTTGAGCTGTTATCATTAGTAACTGTACATGCATTAATCACCAGAGGCTTTGGAAACCAGGGGTGGGATGTACTTTCACTTCAGTACTGTACTTTGGTAAATTGCTCATGTATTTGAACTTTGCTTGAGTAGATTTATTACTTTTACAATGCATTATGTTACATATTTACATAGTTTTTGATTATTTTTAAAGTAATAATTAGGATAGAGGAATTGGTCCAATCAGAGCGGGCAGGTAACTTTAGACTCCGCCTCCAGCAGCAGCAGCATCACTGTAGACGAAACAGATTTGAAGGAGGCTGAGACTCAGCTGTAATGATGTACTTTTACTTTTAATACTTAGAATTTAAACCTTTGCCTTTAATCAAGTAGAAAACGTAATGTTGGACTTTTACCTGAGTACATTTTGGTATTTATATTTCTACTTCCTCCACCACTTCAAACAAATTATCCAGCTGGGAGGAACATGCAGATCCCAGACGATGCTCTCCAGGGAGCCGCTCAGTGCTTAATCTTTAAAAAGCAGTTTCAATTCACTCTCCAGGTAGAAACAGGAGCTTTTTCAAGGGAAACAGCATGTGGCTGCACATGAATATACTTGATTCAGATCACCTCTGCAGAAAATATGTTCAAAACACAATAGCTCCTATCATTAGAGTGTGTACACGTTTGTGGTAAACTCTTAATTGTGTTTTTGTTAAAACAAACCAGGTGTGTTCCTGTTAACAAAGAATGCTTTAATGTGCGACACTAAAACGCAGAGTGTGGCCGACAGAGGAAACAGAACCCAACAAGAAAGGTCATGACACAAACCAGATGACATTAGAGTGTTTTTTCTACATTATAATGTTGGTTTGTTTTGTATAAAGTAATTAAACTGTTCGTAATTTAAAATGACGTGTGACGAGACTTGAGAATTGTTTCCTGGCTCAGTGTTGGTGACATGGTGCCACATCCTGAGGCTGAAGGACCTGTGGTTTAACACATGTAATTGAAAACACACCCTCTATCTGTAGATGCACTCCGCTACCCTGGTGTTGTGGAAATGGTTTGTTCTATCAATCATGGGGACTTCGACTCCGTCCCTGTGGTGGGCAGCTAGAATGATGTGTCCACCCAGCTAATCTTAGAGCTATTTGGTTTTCTAGTCCTGTGTGTATGCAACCCTTTAATCAGGTTACTAAGGAAACCTCCACAGATTTCCCTCTTGCTATGCTTACACTTGGCATCCATGCTTCTCTGAGGGTTTTCTAAACCCCTTAAAATGGAGACGTGGAAACAGGGCATGCCTTGGTTTATTTTGTAGATGGCTATGTGATGCATTTTCAGGTGTGTTAGTATGGACAGAGGTTATTCTGATTTGCAGCTAAACAATCCTCCTGATCTCCATTGATTTCTTTTTAATAAAGACGTTTAAATACTAGGCCTAAGGCTAATTATATCCACATGGAGAATTGGCCTTGTTTAGGACCATAGTATTTGTTACTGTAGCTGAAAAGGAACATATGCATGTCAGGCTCCTGTCTTTTAGATATCAGCAATGCTACTTCTATACTGACGCTGCTTGTGGTTACATTAAAAGTCTGACGTATTCTATAGCTAGAAAAAAACACAGTTACAGTACGGTGGTGTAGTAAACGTCTCTGTTATAGCTGAGGGCTGAGAAATGAAGGGATGGTGGTTACTGTATGTGAGGCGTGAACAGTTAAATAAGTTTATTGGACTAAGAAGAGATTTGTGTCTGTGTTTCTCCCTCTTATATATAAATTCAGTACAATACACTAACACATATATATACAGATGTTTTTTTATCTGGTATCAACAATCCAGCAGGCAAACCCACTTCCAGCAGAAACCAGATGTATATACGTGACATATGAGGTCTAATCCTACATGACACATCAGCAGTATCCCATCAAATCTTATTCTGTCCTATAAATCTCTATTAATGCAACGCGGCTGGAAACGTTCCCTTTTAGAGAAAGTTGTCAATGGGATGGGTTTCAGTTTGTTTCAGCAACACAAGACGTTTCAGCTACACAACCTGGCAGTTTGAGTCAGAGTCGAAATTTGGCAAAAGCTCATGGGCCCGTCCATGAAAAGTCAATGCCTGGGAGGCTGTTAAACTCAGCACATTTTAAAAATGTCTTACCACTCGCTGTGTACTGTGATCCTGACGTCTCCTTTCATTATGTAATGTGGACGGAAGAAACACAGAGGAAACCTTGAGTTAAAGGGAAATGTAAAGTTAAATTCTTCTAGCAAAAGCCTCACAGTGTGCAATCCTAAAATGAAAGTCTGGATGAGGTCGTCTCTTTTTCCGCCTGCACCGGATAGGTCAAGCTACGTTGGCCAATGACTAAACAACTTGCACTTCCCTTTGACCCCACAGTTCTCTTTCTTTCTTTCTTTCTTTCTTTCTTTGTGTGAGACTTACAGGTAAAACACTGTTTATTTTCCTGGATGACCAAAATAGAGCAGCGGCTCTGTGTTCGCTGTCCAGGAATCTCTCGTCAAAAGAGGAAAGAACCTGTTATCCTTACGTTCAAGGCCAGGACACATTCCCACGATGCCTCTTTACGTTCTGCAAGAAATGCTTACTTAGGCTCGGCAGCAGCCAGTGAGTCAGGACCTCTGCTCGTCTAAGTGTGAAAGTTTACCTAGACGGCTGATCCGCATGTGGTACACAGAGCGAGCGTCAGAGGGAAAGACCACTCGGCGTCCAAGCCCATTCTTGGAGAAGAGTAACGGCGGCACTGTACCGGGCTACATTCCTCTCCCCCCCACTGTGGGCTGTTCATACAGTACTGACAAGAGGACATGCTGTGTTTACTCTGACTACACACTCATCCTCCGAAATCACGGCTGTCTAGAAGCGTCTCCTTTTGAGTGTCTGGAAGCTTTTCCTCATTATTCCTCTAATTATGCTGTTTACGTCGAAAAACACTTCAAGAGAACTGGACATCTGGCATCTGGCATTTGTGTGTAGACTGAAAATGTGTTGTTTTGTTGTCCTCCAACTGTTTTCTCTCCGGCTGATTAATCCGAGCAGCATGAATCTCATCTCATTAACACCCCGGCGCATTCCCATTTCTCTGTTATGAGTCTGAATACAAAAACAATTCAAACTTAATACAAAAAATTTATATCAGGCCTGCATGTTGCATGAAAAAGCCTAAATGGCCTCTTGACTATTTCTTAAGTTGAACACAATTTTTGTTTTGACAGAATAAGCAAATCGTTTTCCATTTGTGATTCCATTTTATGTTTAAAAATAAGTTTCTCATATACATTATTAGTTTATATATTAAGTTGAGCATGTTATTTATAATTCATTTTATAGGTAATCTGAAAGTATCAGAAAGAAATGTTTTTTCTTGTTTTCTTGTTTCGGTTATAAGGGTTTGATTATGACATTTTTGGAATAATTGCTAAATCTTATTTTCATGGGCGACTGAAATATCGGGATATAGATATATCGATATATGTTTGAGGTTATGGGCTTAAAGTGTTTCATATGTTTGCCTATAGTTCCATGTAATACTGTATACTTTATAGTGGCAGTTAACATTTTTCCAGACCATACTGTGGTTTAGTTTTTTCATTGCTTTCTGTACCTCTCTTGCAGCATTTGGTTCACATACTGTATATTTCAATAGAGAATGAAAATCAGCTTTTAAAGACTAGAAATATAGTTGAGATTACTTTTCCTTTTCTACTTGAGACCTGAGAGAGTGTTACTCGAAGAAACCTCATCTCCTTTTATTACACCACATTGTAAAATCTATGCTCTATTAAAGTTTATTGCAGCATCTGAAAGTGCACATTTTAGAGATGGTGAATATTAGTTAAGGTTAGCTGTGTAAAGATAAAGTGTGGATGGAAGCTGGGGGGAAAATGATCTGCCAGGGGTTTTGTTTTCTGTAAGAATTGGCACCTTTACATTTACAGTGTGCGAGGTCAGTTCCCTTTCAGCCTTCATCCATTGTTAGATGTGCAATTCAGCAATCTGTCGGAAAACAGCGTGCCAAACCGATTAGGAGAGGACTTCCAGGAAGTGATGGAAAGCCCTAATCAAAAACTGGAGTGGGATCGGCTTATTGTCAACCTGCAGTTTAATGTAACACGGAGAGAGACAGAGATAAATGGCCTCAGCTCGGCAGTGAATTGACACATCATAATTATCCCCTTGGCACTTTGAGCCGAATTTGGTGACAATGTTGTGAGTAGCAGCCAAGAACTCCAGCCTCATTGTTCACACGCTCTGAATTCTGAGTGAGTCTTTCTCCTCTAGAAATTGGGTTAAGAACGAAGGAGACTTGGCCGAGTGTTAATGTAACGATTGTAAAGTAGCAAATAAAAATGTCAATCTGCAGCGGTTTGCATCCCCAGGCTGTATTTATGCTGGGAGCTGCTTGTTGGGATGCACTCATGTGGACTGCATGTGAAAGTGTGTGGATCTGTGAGGTCAAAGAGAAGTCACTGAGGGATCACGGGGGGGGGGTTCGGCTGTTTCTCTGTTATCACGAGCAAGTCTGTGTTTCTGTTTTTTATCACGAGTATGACAGTGAAGGAAAAGTTATAGTTGAGAGAATTTAAACCCAGCTCACCCTTTGCTTTAAATCACACAAATACAAACAAATCTGTTGGTGAAGTATCTTCGGGAAGAGAAAAGTGAAGTGCGTTGAGTTCATTGCACAGATTTACAAAACGTATTTCCTGGATGTAATCACAGCATTATGTAAGGCGAACATTTCAGGCCAAGAGATCACAGCAGGAAATACTCGAGGCACCAGAATACTTTCCACTGAGATTCCACTGAAACTCTCCCGATCCACGCTTGAGGGTCGCGGGTTGGCCAATCGCTGCCGACATTAGATGCCTTCTCTAAAAAGTCATAATTCACATTAAATGATGTCAGTTTAGCAAGATGGCAACGTTCGTATCCGTGTTATTTTGGCTTCACTTCTGGAAGGGGGCAAATGATGGAGATGTGTCTTCCATCTTCTTACACAGTCTGTGGTTTGAACCCAGAAAGTTTTTACTGTGAGGCGATGGTGCTGATCACTGGACCACCGTGCTGCTCTATGATCTAAACTGTGGACTGTTGTTATTAAAAGTATTCCCTATGTGACCCAGTGGGAATAGCAGCTGTATCTTCATCTTATTGTCAGAATAGTCTATTATAAAGCAAGTTTACTTCCGGTACTGTTGAACCATCTGGACACGAGCTGATTCAAAGTGATTTACAAATGAGTTGGAAATAGATTAGAAGACAATAAATACAAAAGTATCCCATTTATTATTAAGCCTCAGCGAACAATAGGGTTTCAAGCCCTGATGGAAGTGCACTGACAGCTTTAGCAGACCCTGTGTTGTCAGGAAAACTTGTTTCACAGGTGGGGGGGTGGGGGGGTGGGGGGTGCTCTGCTTTTGATTCTGGGAACGCTGAGTGAAGCTGTCCCAGGTGACCTGAGCGGGTTGGATGCTTCACAGAGCTCGAGTAAATCAGAGATGACAAGTATAGTGATTTCTAACTCCATTCTTTTACACACAGGAAGCCGGTGCAGTGATTTTGAGAACCGCTGTGTTGTGTTGTAGTGTCTTGATCTTGTCGTGGACTTTTGGTTCAGAAAGGCATCATTTGTGGGCTGATCCCATAAATGTCTTTACGTGGCTGTTGAAGTTCAGAGTCCCAAACTACACAAAGATTTCAGGATTGATTTGTTTTTTTTGATGTCACAGATTCAAGCTGAGCACTGACTTTAAATCTGTCCTCTTTCAGGCCAAAAACACTTATTTATGTTGAGCAGTAGAAAGTTGTACGACATGCTGTTGTAGGGAAGCAGGGCGCCAGTAAAACTTTCATGTAACCATTAAAACAACCTGAATGGAAAATGTATTTCGCAGATGTACGAGACACCGTCCGCTCCCAGCACTACGCTCCATCGTCTCCTGCCTTAGAGCCAAGTACAAGAACAAGGACACACCTGTGGCACAAAGCAGGCTTTCCGTTCCACCACACTGCACTAATGGGAAACTCATGCTGGTCTAATTCTGACCAGTTCTTAGCCATAATAATAGTAATAACTTGAATCTATGTAGCGCCTCTCGAGAGACACCCAAGATTCTTTAAATGTATCAATAGGGACAGAAAGAGAAAGGAAAGAAAATAAAGTAAATTACACAAAACAGGACATGTGCCATCTGAAGCTGTGAGGCTGGAGGCGGACGGGGGTGGGGGGGGAACTATTTCCAACCTGCAAAAAGAAAGTCTGTGTCACAGCAGTTGCTGGAATGGCTATTAGAGCCATGACAGGGCCACAGGCTAGACTGGGATGAGAGAATGGCTAAGTCACAATGATAGGAAAAGCTGGAAACGAGCTGCTTGTAATGTGCTTTAGTGCGGAGGAGTGAGTGGGAGGTCGATGATTTGGGTCAAAATGAAAAGGCGCTTATATATCGTTCACTTCTCCAATGTAAGATAAGACAAATACACCGTAACTTGATTTTATGTCCAACGTTTGAACGTCCTCACAGACAGTCTGTGTCTGGTATATATTCAGACACTATGTCAACATATTTGTTCTCCCTCGTGTGCCATAACTTTCCCTTTCATGGCCGTCGCAGAGGCTTTGCATGACCAGTGGGAGTGAGTTGGGTTGTACTTATAGACTGTATGTAAAGATGGACATTTCCACTTCCTCCAACTATCCAGATGTGAGGCCGAAATATCCCAAATACGAGAGGTGTTGCATCACCGACGTCTTTTTTGTAGCCATAGCCCGGCCGTAGCAATTGGGGGAATTGAGTGGCGATCAGTTGGCGATCATGACGTTTTAACCGGTTATTTTTAAATAACTAATTAAACTAACCAGAAAACGAACTAGAAAATGATCCGTTCAAAAATGTGAACCCATGTCCCATCCGCTAACATGGAGGAGACGGGGTTATTTGATCTATATTGTAGCCAGATCAAGATGCTTTGGCTTCATTTCTGGGGAGTCCTTACAAACAGTCTATATGGTTCAAACCGGTACATATCTAAAATATAATCTGTTATCGCTTTATTTGTCTCGTACATGGTGAGATTCGCTTTGGAGTCAACAAAACAAGTAATCCACACACTCCAGGCTCATAAAAACTGCTATTAAATGAACTAATAAATATGTGTTAATCTTTATTTTGCTCCAAAGGTGTAACACAAGCTCTTGAGCTGTGTTCTTGGGAAGTGCACTTTGGATTAGCACTTTTCGAGGCCTTTACTCAGCCTATGCTTCCTCTCACGCTTCCAACGCTACTCGCCAGTGAAGGATAGTAAATAATTTACAAGGGGATTTATTGGATCATACTGCTGCATATTAAATAGAAAGCAGATCGGCTCTGCAAACATGAAAAGCAAGATTAGTCTTCAAGTGGCTTTTGAAGTCGTATTAAAGCGTTGTCAACTTTTTTTTGTTGGTCTGTCAAAAATACTAACACACAACAACATTTAGCACATTTTTAAATAATCTGTTCACAGTTGGGGAGGAATTAGTGCCCCTCCCCGCCCACGTGTTATAATAGTGTTTTACGAACCAGAACTACTTCCCTCCGTGGCCCACATCAACAGATCGCCACCGCTCTGATCAAAGCTACATCCTGTGAACAGAAGAAGTGAAGACTTGCATCTCGAGCTTCACATCCAGAGTCAGTGATAATTTGTATTTGGTCTAACCCTTCCTGAAACCTCAGACTTTCAGCACTCATGACCACTGGAAATGTCCTGGAGGTTTGTGGGAGTTCCTCTAACCCAGGAAGATACAAACCATCGAGTCCAGGTTTAAAATACACGCCTCTGTTTTTGAATCCAATTAAAATTACAGTTCTGTTCCTCAGAAGCCCAAACCAAATGGTTACCAGTTTGTTGACTTAGGTCTGAGGTTTACATGGAACTCGCTTCACTGAGGTATAAATCTAAATAATCTAAAATAGGTATATATGCATGAAGCTGAATTCACAACTAAAGAGGTCACAAGCTTTCTGCTGAAACAAGATATTCCCGAATCCCTGTAATCAGCTGTGGAAATGTGCTCTCCTTTCTTTTTCAGAAAAATTGCTTGTCTTAACCGTAGCGACACAGGAAACAGATGGCTTCCTCCGCTTTATGCAGTCCGCAAACTATTTCAACTACACCGTGAAGGTAAGGATCCCTTTCTCCTCTTCCAAAATCATATCCACAAATGGGCAGATTGTCCCAGCACACAATGCTACACACACACACACACACACACACACACACACGGCAGCCAAATGTTTCCTTTTTAAAAACACAATTCACAAGATTGATTAGGCCCATTAAGGGAAACAGTGAAGTGCGGTAAGATGCAATAGGAGCTTTACGGCGAACGCTGCCGAGTTTGGCTGCAGAATTCCCCTCTGTGGTCGAAAATGCAACAGTAAAATAAAAAAAACATTGCTTTTTGTGGCGTGGGGCGCCGAGTTCACGGCCTGCTCACGTTTCCTCAGATCTCTCCTCACCAGTTAGTATTCCACCTCCTGCAGACACACACTTGCAAACCCTAACAGCTCAGGTGTTTCCTTAACGCCTCAGGTAATTTGGACCCATGAGATTATCGTTAACTCCAACCTTCATATTTTTCTCTCACCAATCACCTCAGTGTGTGTGTGAGAGTGTGTGTGTGCATGTGTGTGTGTGTGTGTGTGTGTGTTATTCATGGGCATGTTACAAGTTTGTTCTGGCAGCTTTTACAGACAGGAGTTTACAAAGTGAGTCATTCTAGCAATCAGTGGACCGGATAGCATAACGGATCCATTGTCCAGACAGGATTGTTTGACCTATTTTCTTGAATCAAGTGTAATTTTCGTGATGTCACTGGACTGGCCAAACTCACGCCCCCTTAATTCCAGAAAAGGCCTTGGAACATTCTTGCATATTGAGAAATGAGTGGAATCCTTTTTGAAAACAGATTGTTTTAATCACTGCAAAGCTTCCTTTTGGGGATTTTTGGTGTCAGACCAGTTGACGTCAGTTCTCCACAGCTTGTCCTTCATGTTTTCTGTCTCAGGTGTTGGGAATGGGAGAGATGTGGAAGGGCGGAGATGTGGGTCGTTCTATCGGTGGAGGGCAAAAAGTCAGACTACTGAAGGAGGCCATGGAGGCTCTGGCTGACCAGGAGGATCTCGTTGTCCTGTCAGTGGACAGGTACGTTGATCACCATAGATATTTTTGAAATTGGTTTTATTTATCTTTATGTGCTTTCTCCCCCTCCCTTCTTTCTTTGTCGTCAGGTAATTTATGGGTTTTCTTCATAATCTGACGTTTTTAGTAATTCAACTTTTCAATGACCATAATTTTTGCAGCCAACAAATATATATATATATATATATAAACACTAAATCTGATTTATATCATATTTCTGTGTTTCTGTGTTTTTTCATTGTCTTTCTCTGAGAGATGTTCAGCTACTAACATCACAAAATGAATCCATTACAATGCAGGATGCAAAACATCTCAAATTACAGCTCAGGTCTATGTATTTAAAGTGAAAACTCATTTTCACTACGGCAGCCTTTAATAATTGCTTTGCTTTTCCTCCACTCGTTCATGCAGAGAGATCATTACAGAGCATCAGCAAATATATGAGGAGAGTAATGCTAACGTGCAGGTGGCTGAATTATGAGTTGTCAAGGCCGATGGAAAGTTTGAGTGAGGTAATGAGAGTGATTTGGGATAATAACAGCTTGGAAGGTCACAGATCCTCAATTGAACAGGAGATGATGATACTTACACAACTTGCAAAGTTGTCACACCCCTCAAACAGGTGATTTCTATTTTTGTAGAAGTGATTGTTGTGTAATAAATATGATCTACACTTCACAAGAGATGATGAGACAATCATGTTTATTTTAAAAATCTATAAAGCAGCTCTGACACCTCAGCCCTTCTGATAACTGAAATATTTGACTGAACTTCTGAGCATGGGCTGAATCCCAGAAAAGAAGAGGAAAGGATAACATCTCTGTTAGTTTATCAGAGGAACTATTAGAGCAGTGTTTGCAGAAGGACACTCAGTGCAGCTGTAGACTCTCCTCTGGCTTCTGTCCTGCCAGCTATTGATTTAAAACACAAATTAACTCTTGAGTTGAGTCTCAATTAGATGGTTTCTACTGAGTGTTCAGTTATGCTCTGAAAACCAAAAGTCGTGTTATGTATATAGTTCTCTGATTGTGCTGAAAGCTGTTTGTCTGCACTCAGCCACAATAAAGTGTTCCTGCACAAATCTCCTGTGCTTCAGTTTGAGTCGGTCTCCTCACATTACTGATCTGATTTCTGCAGATCTCTGCTCTCGCTCTTGGTTTTTGTGAAATAACCAAACCAATAGAATGGCAGGTTTTACGTGGACCAATGAAAACGTCACAACATCCACACAAATCTAAGACCTGGGGTAGAGAATCTATTTTAATGGTGCTATTATTTTCCTTAAAGGTTTCCCTTGAATTTAATTATGTCTGTGTCGTGAATACATCCTTGGCTTTCAAGTGGTATTTACACGTAATTACACCAACACTGTTGCTAGGTAACAAACCACTGGATGGATGGCGACGTGTTTCTAGGGTGTCTGCGTGTCAGAGTTTATGAATGGGAAAAGTTCATAAACACACATGCTCAGCCATCCTGCCCCAGACCTCGACTGTCACCACACAGGGTGTGTGGGAGAGCAGCGGGTATTCGAGAGAGAGAGAGAGAGAGAAAGAGGAGGAGGTTTTGAGGGAAATCATCACAGATTCTGAAAGTGAAATGAAGAAATGATGCTCGCAAAAAAAAAGAAAGGGAAAGAAACTCCACACTCAATAAGTGAGAGAGTATCAAACAAGCCAATTTGCTCCATGGCCAGTTTGGTCATTATTGTCTGGTAATTACGTTTTTAAACTCTTGCTTAATCAAATCCATGTTCTGCTATGATTTGCTGGTCCTTTTTTTTTACTGGAGCAGTAACTGTGATTGATGAGGTAACAAGCGACAGTGGGTTGTTGTATGAACATGTGTCGGCCACATGTGGACACAGTAGAGCCGATGCTGGCTGTTCTTCTCGTGACATGTTGGACTGAGGAGGCTCGGATTGTATAAAGGAGGAGTTTTGCTTTTTCTGGAACCTTATGTAAACTGGTGTGTGTATTTATCCAGGGTCCATTGTAGGCGGACAGCGGTCCAGAGCCAGACCCCCGGTCCCATTCGGGCTCAGCATTATATTCTATAACTCATTCAGAAGATATTTAAAGTTGACAGAGCAACTTTATTTTAACTGGTGCAGCATTTCTAGCTTTTATTGCTCTGGGTTTGCGGCCCAGGAAACTTACAGACCAATCGCATAGGTTGTAAATCATCTCCCATAATGCTGTTCAGCATGTGTCCGACCCTCGAGACAGTGAGGGAGAGACACAGAGGGGACAAGAGAAGGGACGAGAGGTCAAAGCTGGAGAAATCACCAGGGAAAGGGAGGGAGTTGGATATTAGAGGAAAAACAGAGCAAATGAGGTGTTAAAAGCTGTTCGAGTGTAAAGACGTGATGTGAATGTAAGTGTGTTGAAATGTGAAACACAAGAACACAGACACCAGTGCAGAATAAACGCCAGTGTGAACCGGCTCTTTTACTACGATGACTTCACGCCATGAAGTAATTAAAGACACATGAGGATTTTCCACATCCCAGAAATATCTGCCCTTTCAGTGATTGCAAGGCTTTTTAACAAGTCACCACAGAGTCACCCCACTGCCTGCATCAACACGGAGTCTTCGTGGGTGAATGTCTGGCACAGCAGGAACCTTTTGACAGTGCAGTCCAGGAATGTCTGCAGACACAATCGCTCACTCACAAAGAATGTCCACTGTTTATATTTAGATCTTTATCTGTCTTGAACAAGTCAAAGCCTAAGGTTGTGCTTCTGAGGTAAAGGTAGTAAAACTGTCACACTGTGAAGGATGAAATCTGAAATGATAACCATATTTCGCTTCTCCCCTTCAGCTACGATCTTATCTTCGCCGGCGGACCGGAGGAGATTCTCAGGAAGTTCCAGCAGGCCAATCACAAAGTGCTGTTCGCTGCAGAGGGACTGATATGGCCCGATAAGAGACTTGCTGACAAGTACCCCTCGGTCCGCAGTGGCAAACGCTTCCTCAACTCTGGAGGTTGGTGCTAAAAAATGCTAAATATGATGGAAATGCTGGAATGTTGAACGTCTCCTCCCGGACATGTTAACACTTTGTCGTCAGAGGCCATTTGTGACCCTCAACTACTCAATGGTCAGGTTACATGTTGCTGCTACTTTATAATGTGGTAATCTGAATTGGTCTAAATTCTTAACCCCATTTTAAGCCCAAACCTTTCCGGACTCTAATATTTGTCTAATTGAGACAAGTATGGTTGCCACAGATTTTTACGATGAGGTAGATTAGTGTTAATCTTGTAAATCCGTCACCTCCCTGTGTGTGTGTGTGTGTGTGTGTGTGTTGGTTTACATCTTCTACTTACAGCTGTCAAATCTTAAAGACTTGCAGGCCGAGCAGGAATTCAGGGGGCGGGCTAAACACCAGTTACCCTTATTGTAACCAATGTAGAGTGGTGGAGAGACAGACCAGTGTTAGTTTTTGAATATGAAACCACCAGACTTTTATTATCGTGGAAGTACATTTACCTCCCAGTGGTCTGTCCTCTCCCAGTGGAAATGAGCTGAAAAAACCCATGTCAACACTAACTGCAATCGTTTTTTCACTCTTGATGCATTGTTGGAGTGATCATCCTCCTTTTCCTCCTCGATATATCTACAGCTGTTCCAAACCATAACATCAGTGTGACTTCAAGCTAACTTTCTATTGCGCAAATTCATAGCAGAAGTTATCTCTGTGGCCTCTGGATAGGACTGATGGACTCTTTACAATATTATTTACAGAGGTCCAACGTTCCCGATGAGCGAGGCTTTTGGCGAAAGTGGAAAGGAAAAACTTTTAGCAGGAAGAAACCTCAAATAAGTAAGCCTGCATTCTGGGAGTGCAGTGCTCCAGTGGGGTGATGGTTACTGTTGGGTCTCTGTGATATGATTGCGCCTGATTATTAAGGGATTATTGAGGATTTCGAATTCTGTGCTGGATTTTACAAGGAGCCGCTATATTCTGGATCAGCTGGAGTCGTTTAACTTGTTTTTCTGCATCCTTTTCGACACAGAATGTTGGGTATATCATCTGTGCACTGAGTACGTGCAGAGGATTCAACAAAGGATGGGTATATCCTCAAATGACAGGACTAGCTGCATCCTTGCCCTTTCTTCAGGACACCGAATTACTGCCTTCCCTGTGGTCGTCAGCCTGGCCTGACCTCCCATAGTGGAGCCTAGATGTCTCAGTCTGATCAGAGACTGTTTTTAGCGTTCATTGTCATTGACATGTGGATTTGTCTTGGCCCCCCGAATGTCCCGCAGTTCCTATAAAATTGTAGGTTTTCTTCGCGCTCCTATGGATTCTGCCCAAGTGACCATCGCGGAATGTTTTAAAGCATCTGGGTCACAGAGTAGAGTGAGTTTCAGATAGAATCAAGATACACTGAGTGCAAAACAGTAACTTCTTTCCCACCGGCATTGGGACAAAAAGAAATTCACTTCCCAGGGTTTTCCGTGCTCTGTTGTTTTTACAGCCATCATTTTGTGGACGAGCTGCTGACAATACCAATCCCATGTAATGTTGTGATTTGCTTTTATCCATCGACTTGTTTACAGTGTCTGAGGCTTTTTTTTTTTTTTTTTTAATGACGGGATGCAGAATGGCATAGACCAGTGACATAGCCATACCCTGCAATCTGCGTCTGTGGTCAGTGACCTTAAGCGAGAGAAGGAAGACGAGGAGACGACAGGGAAAACAGGAGGAGAGGTTGCCATGCGAATGTACATTTAGAGAGGGTGTGAGAGGCTGACTGGTTCAGAGGCTCAGCTAGTAGAGCACTGTAGGACAGTGATGTATAGATATCAGCTCTCAGACAGGCCTTCAGTACGCTATTCTCTCGACAAACTGTGGGAAGGGAAAGTCCCTGCACATTTCTTGCCTGCTTTGGATTTTTGCCAAAAATCACACTTTGTGTGAAGCATTCCAACTTCCGAGGGTGAAGTCTTTAGACTAAGGCGCCCGCAGATAGAGTATAATTGTCACCAAGCGCCTGCCAGCTATACAACCTTATTAACAACTCTCAACCTATAATTTACAGCTGCATGTGTGAATCATTCTGTTTATTACTTTCAGGTATAATCGGCAGTGCCCCATACATAAACAGATTAGTTTCACAGTGGGACCTCCATGACAACGATGACGACCAGCTCTTCTACACTAAAATATACGTGGATCCCTTACAGAGAGTAAGTAAAATGTATTAATGAAAACACTGAAGAGATCCCTGGTAAACATACTGTAGCTGTGTCCCAATTTCAGTGGCCTTCCTTACAATCTACGTGGCCACATGCACATTGAAGGTTGAATTGAAATTAGACGGTCCATTGCCTTTTTAAAAAATGTTAGTCAATGAATTATGGGATAGGTTGGGCCGGGAAGGATCCACCCATTGGATCTTTAGTCGAACACATCTGGAGGAGCCTTTGAAAACAGGACATAGTTTCGCTGCTGTGACACAATCAGTCTTCGAATGCGGCCCCTGAATTGAGACACAGCTTGTATCTTGAATAGCTTAGTAACTGTCTCTATGTTCATGTTTTCACAGCAAAGACTCAATATGACTTTGGACCACAAGTGCCAGATTTTCCAGAACCTGAACGGGGCAGTTGGTGAGATATTCCCCAAACATTTATTCTATGATTCAATTTCCTGATTTTCTGCATAATATTTGTCAAACATTCCAAATAATGTCATTTAAAACCCCAGTTTTCTTAGTAAACTAAAACCTGGATCATGATCCCCATTTCGCTCCCATGCTTCTGTGAAAGATCGCATATTTTCAGGGAACTTGTCGTCTTGGCAACTTACCCGGCAAATTAATAAGCTTTGCCGCTCTTGCCCATGTGGTAAGTCAGTTTTCATAACCTGGCCTTAAATGTCTCATGTTCCTCCTTTTGGCAGATGAAGTGCTTCTCAAGTTTGGAACAGACCGAGTGAGAGTCAGAAACACAGCGTACGACTCTCTGCCGGTGGTTGTCCATGGAAACGGTAACACCAAAGTGAGTAAGGAATAATGACTTCACGCACGTGTTATATAAATATATTCAACTCATGGTATAGTATTCTAAGTTTATCCTCCTTATCTAGGACATTGCATATAGCTTTGGGTTGAGTTGTTGAACTCTTTGTCCTTTTTGCTGAGACTTTCTTTTGGCCAATGCCTTTTAGATTTTCCTCTGGCTAACACTCATCGCCAAAGATTGCATTTCAGTGTCTAAACTCCCATACAGTCGGGAAATATGCGTTCTGTTCATGTGATACTTGCCAGACCCAGCTCTTAAAAGCCAGCTCCTTATTCAGTGGAGAAAAAGGATCGGACCAAAACTACGTTATCATGCAAAGTACATTTTCTCCTCTCCGTCATTCCATGTACATTTGAGTGACGGGTTGAAGAGCAGGACGTCCGTACACATTTTCTTCTCCGGTCTTTTTCCTTCCCCTGACTCTTCACACGTCTCACTCCACCACCAGCTGCCTGTCTCTGGTTGTCTTGGTGAGGAACCAAACCAACCACAGTGTTGAGTCACTCTTCCCAGAGGCCTCAGCAGCTGGAGGAGAAGCTCTAAACTGTAGATCACTAAACGGTGTCCTAGCAGTGGTTTCTAACGCTGCTAGATGGATCTATTACCATTAGTTAATTTTATTTTCCGGTCAACACGCCAAGTTCAATCTGGCGAAAAATACATGATCACTCTTTAATGTCTAATAAATGATTCATACACAGCAATGGAAATTATATGTTCCCGGACAATTTCTAACATTTACGCCCACTAAATAAAGTGCAGTTATGATTGTGATTGCAATATGCTGACATTTATGAAGAGAACCACGGAGAGATAGCTGTCTGTCTACTGCTGTGTTCCCTCGACTGGAGCATGCAGCAGTTTAGTCACTTCCTAAGAAAACAGAGCCGTGACCCTGCCAGTTTATCAGGATTTTACTTATCACCTTCAGAGCACTTCATGGTTTTTCTCCCGGTCATATTGCAAAGTTTCTTCTACTCCCATGTGAGGCAGAGTGCAGCCTCAGATCCTAAGCCAGGGCTCTGCTGGCAGTTTATCAATCAGGATTTAAGACTCAAGGTGACCAGGCTGTGGTTGTCAATGCCCGTCTGAAACTCCTCAAACTGGTTTGAAGATCTAAGGCTTGCACAATCAATCACATATTTTAAAATCACTTTTATATCTAATAAAATTTAGTCCAGAAACATTTTAATCCCGGTTCAACCATGTAAAACACTTTGTAACTTTGTTTTCATAACTCCATGTGCTTGTTTATTTCTATTTATTATCACTAGATTGTCAAGTCACAATCTCCCTGGGATAGATATTCCTTACCCTGTGTTTCTTCCCAGTCATTTCACATTCCTCCAGTAGATCTGAAAGTTGTTCACAGTGCTTGTGTAAAACAGAGGAGTCATGAATTTTTTGCTTGTGTTGCTATTAATCGTCCGTAACCAGATCTTCACCTTCGTTGAATTATTTCCTTCACAGATGTATTTGAACTCCTTAGCCAACTATGTCCCCGACACCTGGAACTATGAACATGGGTGTGGCCACTGCGACGACGATGTTATGGACCTGTCTCAGTTAAAAGTAAGTCCCACAAATTATCCCATTCCATTTCTATTTGCTGTCCACTTCAGTCCATTTTTAAATAGCCACTGTGGAAAGTCTGTCTTCAGCCTCCTCCCTGTAGAGGAAAGGATGAAACACAGCCTGGTTTTCTAGCATGACCGATCCATCTATCACTGACAGTCTAGACAGAAGGAGGGGTGCCCAGCCAGTCCTATTTCAACAGATAAGCACTGGTGCCACACACACTCCCGTTCCAACAACAACAGGTCATGCACCCATTGGTCCTTTTGGCCCTTTTTAAAAGAGCATAAGTGCCAGAGAAACTACTTGGGCAAGCGGAAGCCCTTCGCTGCTGTGGTGCAGGATATGGCTTCTGGGGTTTTCGGCAGGGCTCACTTAAAAGGGTGTCACTGTCGACCAGCCTTGCTTTTAGTGGGCTTCGCAGTATGGGTTATATCCATAATAATAAGTTATGGCGGTTTTGCTGAAAATTTGTCACAAAGTTCAGCCAAGCACAGCAACGTATGGACGGCAGGAATGGCAGGAACTAGGAAATATCTCTGGCTGTGTGGTTGCATCTGTCAAGAATGCTTTAGTGTTTTACAAATGTACTTCTCTCTTTCTGGGAGGATTACTGAAGCATACACACAATTACAGTCAATATAGTGTTGTTTTTTTTAAATCCTTGTTTTTATCTACTCTACTTTTGCAAGTAACTTTGCTGTAAACCTGTTCAAAAGTGCAACAAAATGGGGACTTCTGTATTCCTGTAGACTCCTTAAATAAACATGGCTCAATGGTTAAAACTGGAGCGGATTCAAGACAAACCCAGGTACAAGAAAGGCATCTCTGTGCAGGTTGCACTCAGTGACCTTCTATAATGGATGCAAAGAAAACACTGCCGTGCAATAATAGACCAGTTAGTGGGCATTTCATTCCCCTTTGCTCCTCTGTGTTCGGGACAGAGACTTCTGGAAGATCAGCTCATGTGGAAACACTGGACATTCGGCCCTTTCTTGTGGGTAAACAAACCATTTGGATCTTTGTGTACTTTGGTCGTAGGTCTGAGTTTAGGTCGTATATAGACACGGTGCCACACCACCAGAACCGCTCCGGTGCCAGCCAGACCACTTTGCTGTATACTGTAGTTGTGTCTCTTGTATAATAGGTGTTGCTTCCAGTTTTCAGTTGCTATTCCCTGTCCCTTTCTGCCACTCCCTTTCCCTTTGCCCACTGTCATTTTGTGACAGCTTCCAGCTCCAACTGGCTGGATGCACGAGCTCTCCCTTCATGTGCCTGAAATACAGTCATTGCGGAACTTTCAAATTAGACGGTTCTGCTCGGATCCCCTTTGATCCCTGGCCGAGACCTTCTCTGTGAACTGGTCAAGAGGATCAGGAGTCCAGACGGAGCTGTGTGGGCTGGAGTGTCATGGAAAAATGTTCCCTCTTCTCTTCTCTGTGTCCCTTGCATCGTTTTCTGTATGTCATCTTAGGCTTAGCTGTCTTAGCGATAATTATGTACATGTGCTGTTTTTTATAGAGTCACACGTGGCAGTGTGGGTTAGAGATCCTGTAAAGCAGTTTGGTTGATGTGTTAATATGTAAACTTAAAGTATATTTGTAAGACAGAACACTGCAGAGGCCCACATCCGTTTATTAAATGCTATTAGGTGGTACTAAGGAAAAGAGAATGATGTCAGCGATCCCATCTGTAACATCACTGTTTGTTTATGTCTAATGCGAAACGTCAAAATCCTCCATGATTGATTCTAAACAGTTCTCCCTTACTGGGGCCTACTTGTTTAAATAAGTCCTAATTTGTCTCTCCTCTAATCTAAACAGGAATCTCCGAATGTGTTGGTTGGCGTGTTCATCGAGCAGCCGACACCATTTCTTCCCGAATTCTTCCAGCGGCTGCTGACCCTGGATTATCCTCATGACAAAATCCACCTTTTTATCCACAACAATGTGAGTCTCCAGCTGCTTTGAATTTCTTCTTTTTTCCAACATCTCTATCACACATGACCCTTCGTATATCACTCCCGATTCCATTATCCACTGGCTCTCTCAACTCAGGAGGTTTACCACGAGAAGCACATCCAGAAGTTCTGGGAAGAGAACCGGAATGTGTTCAGCAGCTTCAAGGTTGTGGGACCAGAGGAGAATCTGAGCCAAGGAGAGGCCAGGAACATGGCCATGTAAGCGCGCCGCTTCTCTAAATCTATCATCTCTCAGAACCTGTGGTCTGAAGAACAGAATTGATGGAGCCATGTTATTGCAGCGTTGGCACAGATTAATCATAGCCTTTAGAAAAGGTGCCTGCTGAAGTATTTTTTAAAAAGCTTCATAAAAGCTTCTATTTAAGAAAACTTCTCTAAATATTTAAACGTGTAAATTAAAGCTCGACCTTCATGGATGTTTGGGGGCTGTTGCTGATACTGACATACTGTCCGATATACAGTACATATATATACAAATATGGCAATGATTTTGAAAGGCTCATGTTTGCTGCCTTTTATCATATCTTAATCTGGACTGTAGGGAAGTGTGGATGTGATTTACTCCGTGGCAGTACCTCAGGTGCAGTTTCCCCCCCACAGGAACCTTCCTATCATTCTTCAGTGTTGACTAACAGTCTGTTGTCACAGTGATATTTCAATCTGTGAGGCCTAAACACAGCGATCGGATCAAAAGCAAGGCAGCCCTAAAGAGCACTGGTCAGGACATCCCTATAATGATGAAGTCTAAGGTTTATGAGAAGCCTCTAATCTTCCTACAATTCTATTATCCACTGGAGGCTTGAAGATAGTCAGTGAGAGTCTGACTCTGCAATTAAAAGTGACATCTTATACTTACCCGCTGATAAATTTCAACTTGTGGTGGTGATTACTTCCAAGTATTTCTCAATCACTACTTTCTCTGCCACGTCTGTTTTTTTGATCAGGGATCTTTGCCGTACGGACGCTACGTGTGACTTCTACTTCAGCATGGATTCCGACGTCATGCTCACCAACAGACAGACACTGAAGCTCCTCATCGAGCAAAACAGGTAAACACACGGTAACCGGGACACGTCCAGCAGACCTCCTGAGTAGCCACTGTGATCGTTGAAGCATTGAATTCATGCCTCCATTGGCCAAAGCAGAGGAACATTACAGCCGAGTGAATGAAAGTTTAAAAATAAGAGGCTCTGGCTTCCTGTTTTCGCCTGACCACATGGAAACAGTGAAGGAGTCCATTGCTCTAACCCCCGAAATGCCACTTTGCGTTATACAAAAAACAAACATGCAAAGCTTTTTTCCTTCTGCAGCTCAGGACTGTGAAGAAAGCTTCCCACAAACTAGATGTCATTGTGGCTTTGGGATTGTATTGTGACCTGTTGGAAGCATGCAAAGCAAAAGCCTTTCTAGGATATTTTTAAAGACAGCATGAGAATTTTCTACTGGCATCAAACCTGTGGAAGTAAAATGCCAATTTATCTTATTCTAGACATTTTATCCTTAGCATATAGCTTAGCCCATATCTACCCCTGCCCCATTTTAAACAGCCTGCCTAGTTTCTTATATAATAGAACAATTTTTCCTTTCATTGTGGTTTGTGGGACTAGAAGAAAAAGCAGTGGAAAAGATCCAGTGTTACAGTATATCATGCAAATTCAAAGAAACAGACAAAAGAAAGCCAAGCTGCAGAAAGCGATCCAGTCCAGCATTACGTACAGCTCTGGTTTGCGTTATACACTTCTACGATCTGTTACCGACTTGGCTGCGAGCGTATATCTTTCCAGTGAGAGGCTGATCTCCTCCTCCTCTTCTCCGGCGAGGCACTCGGTGCATTAGTCGGTCGGCCGTCTGCGAGATGTCACTGAGTTTTATCTGCTTTGACAGAATTACCATCTCTCCGCTCTGTCTCCTGCTTCCCTACAGAAAAATAATTGGTCCCGTTGTCACCCGTCACGGGAAGCTGTGGTCCAACTTCTGGGGAGCCCTGAGTCTCGATGGTTATTATGCCCGCTCCGAAGATTACGTCGACATTGTGCAGAGAAAACGAATGTAAGTCACAAGTGGCACACACAGCTACGGCTCTGCATTGTTACGGTTCACACGCCATATATATATGTTTAGTGTTGTTCATGACTGTAATTATTGTGCTGAAACAACTGGTACCCATGGTAAGCCATAAACAACAAGCTCAACTCTACGTTGCACATATGCAGAGTCAATAAAGAGTATTACAGCCTGAGGCGTGAGAAAAGCAGAAGTCAAATTCGCTTCTCCTCTCTGACAGACTCACACTTTTTTTACGAGATTGAAAATAAGTTGAAATAGCGGCCAGATGGCGCAGAGGAATAAACATCCGCCCACCGCAGTGTAAACCCAGGTTTAATCACCCGTGGACGACAGTGAGGGATCAGGTTTCTGTCGCAGCATTAGCAACTCCTACACTCCTGGTTAGATAGAAGGGTGAGGAGGTGAAGGGAGCTGGGATCCGGGAATAGTTTGACTTTCCAAGTGTAATGAAACTGTTCGTCTCAAAATGAGAGAAACCGGTGAAAATCCAGGGTGAAAATGTATTATTTTGCACAACTGTTATGTTCATTTGGAAGTGGTTCTAAGCAATAGTTCTAAAACTGTTGGTCCCTGACCGAATTCAAATGATCTCAGCTTCACATTAGTGGTATTTACTGGATTCTATTTGATGCTGTCCAGCAGTAACCACTAAAAACCCTATGAAACCACATTTAAATCTGCTGGATATGTATTTGTATTGGATTAGCATCAAATTGCCCCACTCATAGGTGACAGTGCTCTAAAAATATGACCCTCAGAATGTAATTGGAAATGATTCCTTAATCCATGCAAAAAATGTGCCCATATTCCATCCATCTAAGTGTCATGCAAATGCATTCAGTAGTTAAAACGTCGTCCTGCTGACAAAACAAACAAACAAAGACAAGGACGAAAACACAACCTCCTCTGTGGAGTTATTGAAATATCTTTTCGCACAAGTACCATATACAGTATTTCCAAACATCTCCTACAGCTCACCTGTAGTCACGGACGACTTGACGACTGCAATGCAAAGTCTCCTCCAGCGTTTGGGCGGTTGGCTGCTGCAAAGTGAGCTCTTCCTCTCTTGTTGTTTCTAGGGGCCTGTGGAACATTCCTTACATGGCACACATTTACCTGGTCAAGGGCCAAGTGTTGAGGAATGAAATGAAAGAGAGGAACTACTTTGTCCTGGAGAAACTGGACCCGGATATGGCTTTGTGTAGAAATGCCAGAGAAATGGTAAGAAGGCCCGGCTTCCACCTTTAAGGATTCACGTCTCTAACCTAATATTTTGTATTATAGTATTATTATTACTATATTTTAATCTTTAATAACGTGTTTAAAACCTGTCTGTGTAAAGACGTAGCTTCTTTAACGGATATTTATACCAGAATATTAACGTCTGTACTAGAGAAAATATTATTAGCGTTATTAGTTTATAAATGCAATGAATCTTAACCCTGACAAAAGTGAACAGCTCAACGGAAACCAAAGATGAAAGCTGGGCAAGTATGAGCGGGCTGAAATGTCTTTGTCTGTCATCGAGGCATGATCCTTGCCTGTTTATGGTTTCTCTATGGTGTGTAAAGGTTCCGTGCTCCACTTATATCCCATCATCCTTCACTTTCTTTCGCCCTCGTTGTCATATGAGCACAGACAGCTCAGCCTGTTGCAACTCCTGGATGTGCTAAAGCCGACAAACCCCACCTTGTGTGTGACTGAATGTGTTTTCCTTTCCTTGACGTGTTTAAAAAGCTTTTAAAAATGTGTCTCCAGCTAACGCTTAACCTCACTGACACGTCCCCTGTGCTCCGCTCGAAACGACTCCCCCGCCGGATCCAATCCCCGGGTGCTTTTGGATTGATTGACCCTTTTCCCAGCATGCACTCCTCTCCCGTGTTAACCCACAAAAAACATCAGCTTCAGAGGGAATCTTGCTCCTTTGTTTCATGCAGGCGTGTTCCCCCCTCCTCCTGAGTTTCCATGTATGTGACGTATTTACATTTCTACCGTGTCTCTGATTCTGAAACATTGATTCATGTTATTCTATTTACACGATGCTTCTCCTTCATTTTAGACCAGTCACAGAGAAAAAGACTCCCCTTCTCCGGAATCATTCCATATGCTCAGGCCCCCAAAGGTTTCCACTTGTTTTGATTATTCTGCTTTGTGAAACATCCATTTCCAATGGGTTAGCACTGAGAATCTGGATCATTTCCTTGACAGACTCTCATTTAACTAAAGATTTCTTGGCTCCGCCGAGTAAAAATTTGGAGTCTAAGTTGCTGTCCGTGTTGCTGCCTCATGTCCGTACGTCAAAACAATGACTGGCAGCTCTTTGGAAATCGATGTTTACCTTTTTTCTTGTGATGAGACAAGCAGACTTGTCTAAGGTAGAGAGAAAGAAAGACCTGAGCACTGTCCTGTTGTAATTATCACTTCCTAGAGGAGATGAAGGAGGAGAAAGTAGAGTTCCTCATGCAAGTCCCGTGTCCTGATGCTTTTCAGAGAGCAGCCCAACCCCACAGCAAACACATGCAACCACCTGCAGCCTCTAAACACACCGACTGACTTCAGACTAGGCTCCAAGAAAACTCTTGTCAGTCTTAAATCATCGGATCCAAACCTCAGCTTTCACCCACCATTTGGAAACGTACATTTGCGGAACCAATCCCCAGAATCATCAACTTTTGTCCTTTATGAAGCCTAGTCTGACAGAGTCCACACCCTCCCCAAACACCCCCCCCCCCCCCAATGCTTCAACGTAGAGGGAATATCATTCCTGGACTTGCTTTATCCCAACCTGCCCAGCACTCCCCCCCTCTGTTCCCGTTCTCCCAATCCTCTCACCTGACTGCCCCACCCCCCCCACCCACAACCCATAAATAATCTTAGATTATTTATCTGGCACCTGTCTCTGTTTTTGGTTCTCTCTAAGATTATCACAGTGTGATTTCAGTGTCTTCAAACACGCTGAAATCAAACTTGATTTAAGTTTTTGTGCAAATGAAGCTTTTAAGTAGTTTGCCACAAGGTTGTTTTTTTCTTTCTATTTTATACCAGTGCTAACCTTTAAAGAGTCATAAACATTTACCATAATTATAACCTGCAGTGCGCTCATGCACTGTAGATCTGCACGTGTTATAGTTGTTATGAATGCTTCTTGTGAGACATTACTGAGATTGCTTGCCTCCCTAAAATCTGTGAAAGTGACTTGATGTTTTTCTCCTGTTTGCTGCAGGGAGTCTTCATGTACATAACAAACCGCCACGACTTCGGGAGGCTCATTTCCACCGCCAATTATAACACTTCTCATTACAACAGTGACTTGTGGCAGATATTTGAAAACCCTGTGGTAAGTCGTTATGATCTCTCCTTATTCTTCAATCATAAAAAATAGACATTTCTTTTCTGAGTAGCAGCGATAAGGAGCAGCCACCTGTAAAGGTTATTAGACATAATGGATTAGAGATGGGAGACAGTTTTGACTTAATGACTTCAGTGTGATAGCACTCCTGACTGATAAGGCCGGGTGATTTACTGTAGTTGGCACGCTGGGACGTGCCTTGCAGGAGAGAGGATTAGCTCCGCGAGGTATGCGGGTCAGAAAACAGTCCAAATAAAAAAAGGCCACTAATCCGAAATTCTTTCTATTTCCAGGACTGGAAGGAGAAATACATCCACAAAAACTACACTCGAATTTTCACTGAAAACTTACTGGAGCAGGTTTGTATTTGTGTGTGTTTGACATATACAGTAAAGAGAAAAAATGACGTGATGTCGTGCAGGAATCCCGACATCTGCTTTTAACATGCAGGATCTGGGTATCGCATTAGTCAGGGCAGCTGGAGGTGAAGGTGTCAGTGAAGTGTATTCTCAGTTGTCTTTTTATGGATGTTTACAGCCCTGCACAGATGTCTTCTGGTTCCCAGTGTTCTCGCAGAAGGCCTGCGATGAAATAGTGGAGGAGATGGAGCACTACGGTTCCTGGTCTGGGGGCAATCATGAGGTCAGTAGAACTGCAGTGAACACCGTGGAGACACATAGTGGCAGACGTGGGTAGCTACGGG
Source organism: Limanda limanda (assembly GCF_963576545.1). NCBI lineage: Eukaryota > Metazoa > Chordata > Actinopteri > Pleuronectiformes > Pleuronectidae > Limanda > Limanda limanda. The sequence goes on from NC_083655.1 coordinate 5,973,098, forward strand.
TTAGATGTACTCCGTTACATGTAATAGAGTAGTTTTTGACTCCTACTCAGTTACATTCTTGATGAAAAATAATGACTTCTCCGCTTGTGTCTCCGTGGACAAACCTAAATTTGAAGTGCGCCCGTATTCAGACCTTTACGGTTCAAGTTGAAGACATTTGCTGTAATATATTAACTTTGTGCAATACTTACTTCTTTTTAAGTGTCTGAATTACATGCTTATTATCAAAGAGACGTGGGTAGCTACGGGTTAGATGTACTCCGTTACATGTACTTGAGTAGTTTTTGCAATAAATTGTACTCCTGAGAGCAGATGTTTTGCTAAATACTGTAGTTCTGACTCCTACTCGGCTAAATTCTTGATGATAAATAATTACTTTTATTTAAAGACATTTGCTGTAATATATTAACTTCGTGCAATACTTACTTCTTTTTAAGTGTCTGAATTACATGCGTATTATTGTTGAGCTGAAGCTTTCAAAGTCTAATTGTACCTGAATGTTTAGTTCAATGTGTGTTGTATTTAATACGAAGTGAAAGTAAGTAAAAAACACTGTAAACTTTATTGTTCCAAACATTCCTTCGTCAGTCGGCTGGGTCGTTATCTCCGATCCACCTCTCTCGCCCCCGTGTGAGCCAGATGTGCTGAGCAGCGAATGTTTATTAGGACACGCGCCATCTCGCACACAGACACACAACTGATGATCCGCGCTCTTGTAAACACGTGTGCTTTTAATTTTATCACCGTGGTCTCCAGGTCCAACATTTAAATATAATGGAATAAAACATTATGATGTTGTGTTGATGGCGTTAAAGTCATGCGGCCGGTTTTATGTGGTTTGAAATTGGTCATTAATGTGCCTAAAAGTTTGCCTGGGAGACTAAATGTATACAGATACTTGGACTAACTCTGTTTGGAGAAAGCGCTGGGCTGGATGGGTCATTAAGTCTGACGCAGGCATCGGCACAGCCTGCGGTTTTGCAGACAAACACATAGACGCGTCATCATCTTCATCTTCGTCGCCACACTGAAAACCTTGGTCACACACAAAGAGGACGGTGGGTAATTTGTTCCGTCGTTAATCACACTGCAGGGCTTAGCTTTATTGTCTCTCCTCCTCTTCCTCAGGACAAGCGGATCACCGGCGGCTACGAGACGGTGCCGACGGACGATATTCACATGAAGCAAATCGGCTACGATAAAGAGTGGCTGCACTTCATCCGAGAGTTCATTTCACCCGTCACGTTAAAGGTTTTCTCTGGCTACTACACAAAGGTGAGTGTGTCCGCAGGGAGAAAGGAAGGGGAGATAAAGAATGAGCTCCACCACTATTCACCCAAAAGCTGAAATGAGTTTTTACACGTCTTGGACATTCTTGAGCTTTAACGGCAGCTGACAGCTTTCACATAGATTGATATATTAAAATGTAACTCTATGTTATCATGTGCTTCGATCGCAGGGTTACGCCATAATGAATTTCGTGGTAAAATACACGCCTGAGAGACAAGCGTACTTGAGGCCCCACCACGACTCCTCCACCTTCACCATCAACATCGCCCTCAACAACAAAGACACAGACTTTCAGGTAAAAATTTAAAAAAAAGGAGGGTGAGTCATTCTGATATTAGAGCCGTTTAACATCTGGATATCATCAGGTCTGATTTAATCTCAATGTTCCCGGACTCACTGACTCATTCCACACTTATCAATCCAATCTTCGACTGTCCCTCACATTCTCATCTCCTCTTTAGGGAGGCGGCTGCCGTTTCCATCGGTACAACTGCTCCATAGACTCACCCAGAAAAGGCTGGAGCTTCATGCACCCGGGACGCCTGACCCACCTCCACGAAGGCCTGCCCACCACCAACGGCACCCGCTACATCGCAGTGTCCTTCATCGACCCTTGAACGACCCCATCACGCTGTAAATTAGTCCTCCGACCTTTGCTTTGCTTCTCTTTCTGTCATGTTTGTTCTGTTTTTTTCTTTGTGCCCCAGATGTTTTGCCGATGCGATCCTTTTCTTTAAAGGCAACTGCTTTAAAAGAGTAAATGATTGCATTAAAAAAAGGAAATCTCTGTCAAACAGAGAGTGGAGTGGAAAAGGGAGGTGACAAAAGCAATTCACACATTAGATACACAAGTAAGAGAAACGATGCTAGCAGGATGCAGCGCTTCCATTTCCCATTCAAACCATTAGAATCACAGACTTTACTGGTGCTGTAGCTTGTCATGATTCCCAGGTAACACACAATCGTGCCTTTGTTAGCTGTGCCCTGCTGTTGTGCAGCTGTTGTGTATCTATTTGCGGTTTTAGGTAAGATGTCACTGAATGCATTTATACTGTAAAGTCACACGTTTCTACTGGTGCTAATCAACAATCCATGTTTCTGCGTTAAAATTCCAATCATATATTGTTGGGGTGTAAATTGCTCTTCCGCCCTAAAACAATCCAGATGTGTGATTCCAGTCAAATAATTTGTGCCCAGCGAAAAAAATAAAATATATTTTTGTAATTTTGCACATCAGAAAAGTATAAAAACAAAAAACAAAGAGTCAGAATTCAATATGAATTCCGTTTGAATGAAGTTTAATTTTCTGTTTTCCTTGAAAGGCTTCGTTCTTGTTTTGGAGATTGGCAACGTTCATTTGAAAACATTTTTCTACGATATTCCTCTGCAAAGATGTGTGTGTGAATGGATTTTGGGACTCAGAGAATTAAGTTGTTTAACTTATTGTCAAATTTTAATAAAATTCTTTATAAGAAATTGAATGTTCTCTCGTTTTTTTGAGCTCTGATAATTCGACTTTAAACCTCACACCAGCCTTGTTCTGCAGCTTCTCCTGCTCCTCTCGAAAAAGGAAGAAGACATTTATCCGTCTGTGCAGATTCTGGCAGAAGCAAAGCAAAGTCTGGATGGGATTACGCTCTACAGCGGAGAGGTTTCCATTGTGTTATCTCTGTTACCGGTGCTTCTTCCAAGTCTGTCAAGTTGCTCTGCCGCGAACACGTCACATGTAGAAACAATCAGGCCTGTTTGTGGAGTCCAGCTCTGCACCGGGCTGAGGGAGCAGTGTTTAGGGTGTGGTGTGGTGTGGTGATGTAAATCAACCTAGTTCAGTTTACACAAGGACTCGAGTGTAAACATGCAACTTCAGAGGAGTCGCACAGATGGTGGCTGTGAGACTGCTGATGGGAGGGGGGGGAAGGAGTATATATCGACTGGAAATGATTTTCAACAACAAGATATAGAAGAGAACTGTGATTTCTCTGCAGCAGATCCGAGTTTCTACATGTTGAAACCACAACACTGATCATAATCAGATCACTGATGAAACGTCTTCTGGAATCCCACCTCCCTATCAGATCTCATTACTTTTTAGCACACACGACTCTCTGGAGAGACGACCCCTGCAGGGCGGACTCCCCGGGTACAGGCCTGTAAAGTGCGGGTGAAGGCTGCATGTCTGCGGAGCTGCTATAAGAGTGGGGGGGGGGGGAGAGATGGAGGAGATTTGGGTCAACACGCTGCTGAAAGAGCCCTTTGTGGCCGTCACTTCCCTCCGTGCGCCCCATGAAAGGTGACATTGATTCCTGCCAGGCGTGCAGTAAAAACCTGCATTCCTCACAGGTTCTCACAGGAATGATTTTTATCAAATGGCAGAAATGGGCTAAAAAAAAATTTCAAGTCTGATTTACTTCTACAGTTGGATGAAGAAGAAAGCAAAGTGAATACCTGAGCTACAGTGACAGGTTGTTTTAGATTCCTTTCTATCTTTTCGTTGTCAAAGACTCAAACCTGGGAGAGCATGTGTATTTTTCTTTTTTTTTACAGTGATTTCACAGTGAGGCCACACCCCCCCCTCTGTAATCCAGTGAATACTCACGCTTGGGGTCAGCAGCTTTAACGACGGGTAACATGAGACTCTACCAAAGTAGATTTGAGTGTGCCACAAACTGCAGGGTGCCCAGTAGCAGACAGCGATTTAACCATTACCGTGGCACCCACACCGGTCCTGACTAAATACCGTAGTTAAATGAAGTGTTTGCAATGATCCAGGAATGTGAAGTGCCTGAGGCCAGTGTATGTGTGGGCAAATACAGGATGTGCTATCTGGAGCTGATGGTTTGGAGGAGGACAGTCATGCAATCTGTGCGTGCAGGAGGGGTTTCAGGCCTGTGGGTCGCATCTGCACCATTTTCATATTTACCACTTGAGGGAATGAATCCAGGGGTTATTGCAGTACATGTCTGACCTGGCATGACCGGGTATGTGCCACAGAAAATTAGAATCTTATTTTTGAATTAGACATTGCCCCCATTTGCTTCTTACTGAGGACATAAGTGCAACAATGTAATCCACTGACAGGGTTTTTTATTGTGTTTGGACAACTTTGGAGGTCAACGGCTTCAGGCACATTAACGTGATCAATGCATAGTTTGATATTTTAATTTTTACAGTATTTGTTTACAGTGAAAATAAAGATTAGCAACATATTTACGCTTTAAGTCATTTAATGTTCTTATGGAGTAATTTTAAAGAGAGCAGACACTGTGGGTTAAACAAATAACTTGCTCATTTGAAATCCACTAAAATCAATATATAACGGTTTGCAATGCAACTCCAAAAGCCAACTGTGTGTGTTCCTGTATTCATACCTTTGTGAGAACAATTGTAAACATTGGCCCTACAGAGTGAAGACATTTTGGCCAGTCCTCACTTTTTAAAATGACTGTTTGATTGTTAAGACTTGGTTTCAGGGTTAGGATTGAGTTTAGGTTAGGGTTAGGCATTTAGTTTGGATGGTTAAGGTTCGAGTGAGGGGCTAGGGAATGCATTATGCCACTGAGTGTCCTCACTAAGATAGAAGTACAAACTTGTGTGTGGGTGTGTGTGTGTGTGTGTGAGTAAATGTTCCAGACGATTAACTTTCTGTATATTACTCAGATTGTATTTAAAGAGGGGGAGGATAGGAGTGGAGGTATCTGGGTTCATGCACAGTGCAGCTGACAGTCAGAGATTAGTGGGAAAGAACTGGAAGAGAGACAATTTTCAATGCATATACACATATCAGTGCGTTTGTGTGTGTATGTGTTTGTGTGTGCGTCTCAGTGGGTACATTTGTGCTCATGTTGTGTTTCTCTACTTGTGTGTGCAGTTCAAAGGGAGTTAAATTTGTCAAGTTTCACATTTCTTGCAAATGGACCAAAGTATATATATCTAGTAGCTGTGTGTGTGTGTGTGTGTGTGTGTGTGTGTGTGACGTAGCCCCATTAAATGCAAGAACGTCTGAATGTGTGAAACCAGTGTGACCCCCTCTGTGCAATTTATTACTTGGCAGCTCGAGCATCCGAACCATGTTTCACATTCTTTGAGAAGCGGGAAACGCTGAGGTATGAGGCCTGATGGGGCTTTAAGGGGACGTGCAGCAAACCAAAGAGTCAAATAAGAAACTGTTGTTTCAAGCAATCAATGTCATTGTTATTGTAGATGAATAAAAATGACCTATAGTTTTTTATGATGATCCCTATTTGCACATGAGGAACATTCGGGTGCTTGTTTATCATCTTTGCATTTGTAATAGTGGAGGAAAACACTAAAAACCCTCAGTATCAAACTTATTCATTGGTTCCAGTTGCACTTACATCACATTACATTATCCATGTTGACTCAGAACCACGCTTGTTGTTAAAAACCTGTGTATTTCCATTACCAAGTGGTGAGTTTGAGTCCTGCAGCAGCCGAAGAGAAGGAGACTTCACTTCTTTGATTTTAACAACTCAAACCCACTGACTCTGGCAACAGTAGCTACTCTCACACATTGTAAAAGCTTTCGTTTTTTTGCAACTTTTTATTGGGGCTCTTAAAAAAAGACCAAGGGAATTCATGTGTGCAAAGTCCTTGATCATTTTTATGTTGGAAATCTCTCGTGCGACATAATAATGGATCCAGCCATGTCAGGTAGAACATGACACATTGAATATGATCCATATTCTGTCATTTAACCCAAATACCACTTATTATTTCAAGGCTGCCATCACGCCCGTCATCCAGGTAAGTAATCAAATACATCCAGAGTCCACAACAGCAATTACGGCTGATTGCATGCTTTCCAGACGATCTGCTCACTCCCTTTTTGCCAGCCAGACTGTTTACCATCCCAGAGTCAACCGGGCGCAAGTGCCATTTAGCCAAATTACACAGAGACGCTCTGTAAAAACAATCAGCAGCCCCGCACCCCCAGACAGATATTGATTTATGTAAAAAAGGACAAAAGAGTGGAGGAGGACGTGGATGGGTGGAGGACGGAGGAGAAGCCACAGAGGCTGCGTGTGTGGTGAGCAGAGTCAAATGCAAGTCGCACAACATGTCTTTTATGAGCTATTTTTGGGGGGTGTGCTCTGAATGATCCTTCAGTGTGTTTAGTCTGGTGCTGCTCCTTCAATCGACACTTTGCAAGTCGAGCTGCAGATGAAAGAGAGGGAGTGCAGGGTATTTCGGTGTCTCGGGCGTGCTCGCCCTTGTTTACGTGGAGGTGTCTAAGGTCAATACGGGCAAAGAGAGGGGGGGGGGGGTGGGAGAGCAACAGGAGGACGGTGTTCAGACCCCCAGAGCCCCCATGTGTATGAATATGAGAATGAAAGAACAAGGAAATGTTTTGGACAATCTGAAGTGGTACGTAGCTGTTAATATTGAGGTGATATAATATATAGTAATTCTTGATTTTCAATCATGAATACCGACGTCTGTAAATACACACTTAAATATATTTCCCATATTAAAACACTCACTCTTGCCAGAAGTGCCTTTTGAGTACTTAATGCTTTATGTACTAATTTCTGTGCCATTTTTAAAACTGCACTGTGCCGCTCTGAGGTGAGAAGTCTGGCAATAATATCTCAGACAGGAGAAGGAGCAGCATTAATCATTAATATTCCATATGACAAGCAAGCGCTGGGATGTAATGAAGAGCAAATACACGGGTGCACAGGAGTTAATCACACACCTGCGAGCCAAGCAGAAACTCTGACGGGAGTGTTTTATGATCGGTTTGTGTGTCAAATGAAATATACTGCACGGCGTCTTGATCTTATTGGAGCAATCACATTGATCGGGCTTGTTTCCTCAAGGAACTACATCTTCAACCTCCGTGTCAGGCAAGGAACGTTTTATGGATTTTCTATTTGCAGATGGTGAGAGTTTATTTAAGCACATTCCTCATATATGTAGGGACAGGGAGAGCTGATGTTGAAATGTGTAAAAGGCTGAAAGAAAGAGATGAAATCCCTCGATGGGTCTTTGATCTGTGAAATAACCTTGATGTCAGAGGAAGCTACTTCCTGCAAAGTTTGTTGAGGTCTGTCAACAAACTGTGTCGGGTTTGTTGACACATCATCATTTCCCTCGCTACTTTCACCGGAGTGGGTTTGTGATTTTTGGCGCGATTACTGGAGGCGACCACCCACGTTCACCATGTCCGTGACACAATGGAAAAAGTGATGTTTAGGGACAGTGAGTTTACTGAGGATGAACCTTAATGGATCCATGTTTTAATTTAGGTTTTCAGATAAAAATTAAAGCACCGCAGAAACGCATTAAAGCTCAATTATAAACACCAATAACTGAAGTTACGACAAAAATAGTCTACATGTTAGAAATATGACATCTTTAGGTCTTTATACCAACCTTAGTGTCTCAGAGACTTCATTGCCCTGAATTAAGACTTGGTAAGTCAAACACTTCTTAGGTATATTATGTGTTTATTTTGATATCACAGATGGGATCATTTATGATGTGGGTCAAGTGAATCTAGCCGTGTTATACTTTAATATTAGATTTCAGGAGAGGGGGGTTTTGCCAGGAGAGGCACAGGTCATGTTTGTATTACATGAGTGAAAGTCTTTACGATTCGATTAAACCTTTTTCTTTTTCACCCAAGAATTTAGATACAGATGAGGAGAGCTATCCTGTTTGGACAATGAGTCACTTTAAAGGGTTGACTACTGTTTAATTTCCTTACTTATTACTGGAGGAGACCACCCACGTTCACCATGTCCATGACACAAGGGAAAAAGTGATGTTTGGGGACAGTGAGTTTACTGAGGATGAACCTTAATAGATTATGTTTTAATTTAGGTTTTCAGCTTGAATTAAAGCACCGCAGGAACGCATTACAGCTCAAATATAAAGACCAATAACTGAAGTTACGACAAAAATAGTCTACATGTTAGAAATATGCCATCTTTAGGTCTTTATAACAACTTTAGTGTCCCAGAGACTTTATTGCCCTGAATTAAGTATTGTAGGTAAAAACTCCTTAGGTGTATGATGTGTTTATTTTGGTCATGATCGATTTTTGCATTCTTTACATTACCGGAAGAGAAAAAAAACATCACCTAGAATGGAATTCTGTATAACGTGACACCACCAAAGCCAGTTTTCGACACCAACATTTAATGGGTTCTTCCTTGACCCAGACTGCATCCTCCAACCAAGTTTTGTATCAATCTGATAAGTTTTTGCTTAAAAGTAAAAGCCTAACGTCCTTGGTGGTTGAAAGACAGGATGACAATAAATAAAAAACTGTAAAAAATACAATGATACATCGGTGTGACATATTCAAAAGGAACGTTTCCTAAAATCGATAAAAACAATGAGGTGGCACCGATGTTGTTTCCTTTTTGAATTCCCAGCACTGCTCTGGATCTCATGCCATAGAGAGCGTTCTCCCACTGCCTGTCTATCCATCACTGCGATATAATTGCAGGTTCATGTCATGTGGCTCTTGTTGGATTTGTACTTAGCACTTCTTCAAGTCCTATCAGAAGCCAAAGGGCAAGAGTCCCTCTGTAGAGGCTCCACAAGAACCTTTTGCCCTCTGAGGAGCCAGAGCAGCACAACAGCAAACTGGCAATCTGGTGACCACAGCTCATCAAGACAAACCAGTGGTGATCCACCCTAATCCTTCTAACTGCCTCTTTGGCTCGGACTTAAAAGAACCACCACAAGAGAGGGATTTCTTTTCCCCTCCCTTGGATACCTCTGTCACATGCACCAAGCGAATCCTCCACCCTGGACGTTGTGGTCGGCACGGCTCTGTTGTGGCATCCTGCCTCCGTCTAGGCCCGCCGCCAAAATCCTAGTTTTGTTTTGACTTTCCCAACTTCGGATGGGATCATTTATGATGTGGGTCAAGTGAATCTAGCCGTGTAATACTTTAATATTAGATTTCAGGAGAGGGGGGTTTTGCCAAGAGAGGCACACGTCATGATTGTTTATGAGGGAAAGTTTTTACGATTCAATTAAACCTTTTTCTTTTTCACCCAAACATTTAGATACAGATGAGGAGAGCTATCCTGTTGGACAAGGAGTCACTTTAAAGGGTTGACTACTGTTTAATTTCCATTTGTCAAATTTTTACAACATCTTTACATTTCAAATCCTTCAATACGAATACTTTAAGGTGCATTTCGGAGAGAACTGAAAAAGAAATACAACAATCAACTGCACTGTAATGTTTACAAAAAAAAATTTTAAAGCTTTAGTTTATGGGCTTTTATATTATAGGAGAATCTTAGAAAATGTCTTCACTCACTGTCAGAAAATGACTGAAATAGCGTATGTTAGTAATTTCATATTGTCTGTGGTGTTGAGTACGTTTCAGTTATATCTGTCAGGTGCTGCTCTGTGTAATATCAGCAGTGGTTTAATAAAATTACAGAGTGAACCTGAACTCAGCAGAGGGTCCTCTCCAGACGGAGGAGAACATTTAGCCACTGAAGGTCGAGGTTTGGTCGAGAAACAAGTGCAGAAGAGCACAGCGCCAGAGTCCAGTGGTGGCCATGAGGGGACCACACACGGGAGCTCCACCCCCCCTCCTTAAACCACGCCCTGTTGTCTTCCCCCCAAAACAACCACAAACACACAGAGGTCAGAAACTAAGTGGAAATCAAACACACACATATACACTCACGCTTCCTGGGAACACAGAGCCTGAGATGGGTTCGCAAAGGTCAAAGGTTCCCCCTCTCATCTGCTTCTTCCCTCTCCACCACTTTCAAACCAACGATCAACAATGTTTAAAATAGCACGCACGTTTAATATCTTCTGCTATGAGGCGTGGGAGAAGCTAGTGAGCTCATTCATGTGGTAAAAATCAACAATATCTCAGATTTATTGCCGAACACATGCGTAGTGCAGGCGCACATGTGTTTCCACTTAAGTACGTATATATCTCTTCTTGCACAGACTTACACATAAAGCTATAAACCTCGGACCGCTCTACGCTAGCTCTCCCTTCTTAAGGCTCGCAGACAATTGCCCAAATGTACCCTGGAACCTGGGAGCACTTAGGTACAACTCTTTGTTCTCTGATCCCCTCCCGAGACAAGCCCAGTCGGCTCTGATTGGCCAGCTGACCCACTGTGTTGCGATTGGTCGACTGCTTCCAGCTTCTCGTCCCTTTATCCACTGCCTGGGAGGAGGAGGACGGGAACCTAACGTCCTCCGTCCATCACACATCTACAATGGCAGAGGAAGGTCCTGCTGCCGGAGGTGTGGTGCACGTCAACACCGCTCTCCCTGAAGGACTCGAGACCGCACCTGACCACGATGACCTTGCTCATGGTGTGTGTGAGGCCGCCCAGGCTTTGGACAAGCGTCAGGTCCAACTCTGCCTCCTTGCAGCCGACTCTAAAGATCCTATTTATGTCAAGCTGGCAGAAGCGCTCTGCAATGAGCATCAGGGCAACAAGAAGTGACTGGATTGGTCTGTGCAAGTTGGACCGTGAGGGCGAACCCTGCAAGACGGTGGGCTACAGCGTAGTTAAGTACTATGTTCTCAAGTACTACGATCTCAAGCCTAAGATGTGATCAAGAAATATTTCAAATACTTCATTGCATTGAGGCAACATTAATGGCAGAGACGCCAGAGACGATAAAACTAATACAGCCCGGTACCAGCTTTTCAAACTTTCATAACAGTTTCATAATAAAAGTTTACCTTTCTTTTACTAACTTCTACTGTAGGTCTCCACCTGTTATGTATCAGGAACATCATGAAACGCATGAGCAGTCTTTTGAGACAGACCCATAATTCACTGCTTGTCTTAACGCTGGCGTGTGTGTGAATCCTCATGAAACAGCTGGAGTAGTGTAGTACATCGTAACTGGGAAACTCATCTCTGCTGTTGAGACGAAGCTGCAGATGATCAACCCAGACGCGGACTGAAAGAGGATCTGGACTCCAAAAACTAACTTTAATATATATTTATACTCAAGCCTCCTTGACCTCATTCATATATGTTGAAAGCACATTGAAGGGGTTTCCCATATGCACTTTAAATCATTAGCTCCGTATGGTTCTGCAGAGTAAATCGCCTTTTATGATAATGCTGGTAAAGATAGGGCATTAGAAGAATGATGAGAATACCTCTCCATCGAGGGAAACAATTGTCCTTTATTCATATTATTCATTCATTTTAGTCATATAAATTATAGGAGTTTAAAACTGGAGTCCTGATTTTTGGAGATAAAAAAACTGATCTCACATCGAGCAAATACGATAGAACAATAAAAGTATAGAAGTATAGAAGTATAGAAGTATAGAAGGATAGAAGGATAGAAGTATAGAAGGAAAGAAGGATAGAAGGATAGAAGGATAAAAATGAGGATACATAGAAGGATAGAAAGAAGGACAGATAGATAGATAGATAGATAGATAGATAGATAGATAGATAGATAGATAGATAGATAGATAGATAGATAGATAGATAGATAGATAGATAGATAAATAGATAGATAGATAGACAGACAGACAGACAGACAGGCAGACAGACAGACAGACAGACAGACAGACAGACAGACAGACAGACAGACAGACAGACAGACAGACAGACAGATAGATAGATAGATAGATAGATAGATAGATAGATAGATAGATAGATAGATAGATAGATAGATAGATAGATAGATAGATAGATAGATAAATAGATAGATAGATAGAGAGATAGATAGATAAATAGATAGATAGATAGATAGATAGATAGATAGATAGATAGATAGATAGATAGATAGATAGATAGATAGATAGATAGATAGATAGATAGATAGATAGATAGATAGATAGATAGATAGATAGATAGATAGATAGATAGATAGATAGATAGATAGATAGATAGATAGATAGATAGATAGATAGATAGATAGATAGATAGATAGATAGATAGATAGATAGATAGATAGATAGATAGATAGATAGATAGATAGATAGATAGATAGATGGATGGATGGATAGATAGATAGATGGATGGATGGATAGATAGATAGATAGATAGATAGATAGATAGATGGAATTTGTGTGTATATGTATCAAATTCACATCTCGCATGCAGATGCAGATGCAGAGGAAGATAGATCTGTGATAAGCTGCTGCAGACAGGCACAACTTCATTACACCCACTCACAGACTCACACACTACACTCATTTGATTTAGTCAGTGGGCTGAAATACCGGTCAGTCAGCGGTGGCGTACGTTTGCCTACGTGCGCACTTACACACAAATTCAGGTAATTTTCACTTGCACGGGAAGCCAATTAATCTGCACACCCAACTATGAATATACATCTGACCCGCCCACAATGTGCAGATACGGAGACTGAACTCTCTACCTTCGCACTTGAAGGAATCTAATTACTGCAGCATGTGAAGGTTGGGTAGTTTGCTGCTGGTTCTAAACTTGTTTTACACTGTACAGCATGAAAATGGAAATAACTGATAGAACTCAATACGTTTCACAGATTTCTTTTTTATTATTCATATTACTTAACCTTAGCACTGCAAAAGACTCCCCAGAGCCCGAGGACTCGTGACACAAATATCCAGAGATTTCTCCAGGAAATTACACGTACATTAGCGATAATGATCCGAGAAGACTCTCAAGTGAGCCATGATGGAGAGAAAAACATGAAGGGCCGTCTCCTGTGCCAAACCCGAAATCATCAATCCTGTGTATTGCTCTAAATCTTTGCCGCACTCTCCGCCGCCGCAGACAGGGACGCATCGCATGGTGTGAAGAATTTACAGCTCGCTAACAAGGCAGTAAAATGTGCTTCATGAGAAAAATAATTCATTTTGTGGACTGTAACGTCGACAGGGCACGATCAAAACCTTGGCTTGTTTTTCATGCACGAAGGGAAAAAAAACATGGATACGGGTGTTGAGAGAGAAGTGTAATGGCCCAGGTGTTTTTCCTCACAGTGGCACAGCCAAGGCACGGAAGGGACCGGGGTTTTAAATGTGGGGCAACATTAAAGCGCGGTCTGAAACTAATGAGTCATGGTAGTCTGGGAGAGGTGACATCATTTCCCTTTCGCCTCAGTGGGTCAGTGGGTCAGGAATGTGACCCTTCCCGCTCCCACCGCTGCTGCAGGATGTCTGGAAGGGACCGAGCTGTGAAATTCATCTCTAATGGAGACAGTGTGGGTTCTGAACCTGTAACGCACAGGCAGCCACACATAGACCAGGTGCTGAGATAATATCGTTTCACTTTAAGCCGTAAAGAAAATAATAGGAGTCCTACAGTGGCGGCGTGATTTGGGTAATTTCCCTGATATGCGCTGTAATCCAGCCTTGTCAAATTGCAGGGTAGTGCCACAAAAAACAGGCATTAAGTGAGTTTTTCACCCGGCACGGAGGGAATTTAAAACTAAAAGCCAAATTGAATGGTGTTATTACTGGGATCTGATGAAATACTGTAGAGTTGGTAAAAATCAGCACAAACTGTGAAATGCAGCGACAGGAGTGAAGGAGGTGAGTATTCACAGAGAAGCCGAAGAGATTTCCAGAGAATGACGACTCATCCCAAGAGTTACCTCCCTGGGACTGATTCTGTAACTAAGCACTGATAGAGCTGGATAAATTCCACGCTGGTTAGATAATTAAAGAAAATAATATGCACAGAGCTCCGTGAACAGTCATATATTCAGAGAGACGCTCCAGCCTCAGCTGTGTGGGAGAGACATCTGCTCAGTGAAATATGACGGTGGAGCAACGCCAGTCGGAAAACCTGCTCTCCCAGGAGGTCTGGCGTTTCTGAAATGAAGAGAAGATGCACATAATAATTAAACCTTTTTTAAAGCTTGTGCAAATATAATTTTTTCTCTTTGTACTGAGAATGTTTTACGGCCTGATGGGAGAGCAACGGCCTCTCCTGTGGACACGAAGGGGGTCGATGGTAATAATCAATTGGTGCTGATACAAAATACAACCCACATGTATTCACACAAGATCTGGCAGAGTCTCTCCACCTCGTTCATTGCTTCTTCTTCAATTATAAACATATACTGCATTAAGATGTCATTCCAGGAAACTAGCTTGGCACACAGAGGTGTGGATACATCTGCCAGGGCCCGACTGTCCACTAAATTCTAACAAGCCGCACCAAATGGCACACACTTAAATCACTCCTTTAAATGCGGCTGATCCATTTATTATTTCTCGGAAAATCTTTGAAAATGTATCTTGCAATGTTAAACAGAAAAAGAGAAATTCCTGGATCCTGATCAGGAACACATTCGAGTGGGCTCTTCCCGACCGTGTCCTTCTACCAAGTTCGGAGGAAATTCATTCCTCATTGATGTCTGAGGAAACTGCAAATCACTGTTAAACAATTTTGCTTGATCAGCTAAAGTCAGACGGTACATGTATGTTTTTAAATATCTTGCTGTCGTCTCCATGTACATAACAAAGGTTGATGAAGTGGACCATCAACAGAGTAGGTACTTTTATTTAATATCAGCTTTCTATGATAAGTAACATGGTGTTAAATACAATAACACCAGAAAGTAGCAGTTCAAACATATGCAATAAATTACAGTGAAAAACAGAAACACAATAAAAAGCATTACAGCGGTCGTGGTGACACAGATCCAGTGTGAATAAATAAGCTTTCAGTTTGCTTTAGAGGATAGAATAGAGTATTTCGTAATGTTGGGGTCAAAACATCGAAAGCACAATGACCTTTGAGTTTTTAAACTGGTAGTTGGGATGAGCTGTAAGTCCAGGTCAGAGGACCTGAGTGACCTGCAGGGTCAGCGATGTGAGCCGGGGTCTGACCAGGCAGTGCAGTTGTAAGAAAGAGAGAAAAGGGAGATGAAGAGTTCACTTACAAAAAGAAAGAGTCGACTTACCAGTTCGACCCCCGACTCATTCGTCAACACAGCTGTCCAAGCTGAGGGAGGGAAAGGACCAGTGAACTGTAAGTGTACTTAAAACACACACGTCACCTGGAACTACTGTATGTGTGTGTGTGTGTGTATGTGTGTGTGTGTGTGTGTGTGTGTGTGTGTGTGTGTGTGTGTGTGTGGTTTAGGGTCAATTTGAGTCCAACATGGAGCCACATTACACACTAAACAAACACCTTTCACTTGCACAGGAGAACAGAGGATGTTCACACGTTGAAAGTGTCGCCGTGATATATAAATGCAAAGGTGAAAAGTAATATTTGAATGCTTGAAATGATTTAATACTCTGTGATGTCAAAAATCCACATCCACAAATATAATTTAACAGGGAAGTGCCAGTGCCTTTATCTCCACGCTGCCATCTTTAATACAGAGTTAACAGAGATCGACTGGATATGGTTCAAAGTTTGGATTCAGTCGAGTTAAAGCGTTTTTCATCCACAAGGTGCCACCGCCAGGACGACCCCATCACCAGCGTGAAACCCCTCCGATTCTTGTGTTGCAAAATTAATCAACACTGCAGGGAGAGGTTTTTTAAAAAACAGCACACATCAAAAAACGAATTAACATTTGCTCATTTGCATTTGTCTAATGCTCAGCCATCAGAATTATCACGAGTTGATAGAAGTTGTTGTCAACATCATTAACAACAAAGTGGAATTTCAAATGGAAAGGAAATATTTGATCAGGGAGATGAGAAGCTCTGTGTTTGCATCTGTTCCCCTCGTCTTCCCCCTAGTGGCCGAGGCCGGGACACGGAATCAGCCCTAATGAAGGAGCCGCCATTAGATATGCAGGCACGTACTTTCACTGTGTTGATCTTTGCCTGGAGATACTTTGGCCAAGAAAATATTCTCATGACATTTGATTTTCTGTGAAATTATAATAAAACATTTATTAAATTTCTTTCCCCTTCAGAAAATAACCAGATGTTTTATTGACTGTTTCTCTTGAGGCCAACATGAAACAGTGCTTTTTTTGAATGTCAATAAAATAAAAATGTTTGATATTTTAATGTATTCTTACTCAAATTTAATTTAAGGAGGTCAAAATGAGGGTTGTTCATCTTGGAGCCACAAGGCGGCGCCGGTGAGCTGCAAATGGAATGAGCTCCAACCAGCTTCCAAAAGAACTGTTTAACTCTCTCTCTCTCTCTCTCTCTCTCTCTCTCTCACACACACACACACACACACACACACACACACACACACACACACACACACACACACACTCTCTCTCTCTCTCTCTCTCTCTCTCTCTCTCTCTCTCTCTCTCTCTCTCTCTCTCTCTCTCTCTCTCTCTCTCACACACACACACCCACACTGAAACTAACACAAAACTAACTGCCTGCACTGGCTGTGAGCTCCTAATTGACGATGTGGGTTTTGAGTTTCTGCACCATTCATCGGGAGCAAACTGGGTCATAATTTACAAACATCATTTAATAATAATGGCAATTCATTAGTGCAAGACCCAAGCAATCTCTTTCATCAGCTGAATAGAAGGGAATGCCACTGGGGCTTGAAAGCAGGTCGGGCAGGGGGTTGGTGGTGGGGGGGGTGGTGATGGTAAACAGCAGAGCACGGTGGTTTAATGTGGCTGCCTGCTGGATCCCTCTGAAAAACGGGATCAGAAATGAGCCTCATCTGCAAAGTATGAGTCCATGTTTTCACGAGGCCCAGCAGAGAATCAGCGATGTCTATGACAAAAAGCATGAATCTAGAATCATCTGCTTTTTTACTCCCTGCTTCTCCATTTCACAAACAAATTGCATGGCCCATATCTTTTGTCATAAACTTGAGTCATGTTTCTCCTTTTGAGCTCACAGAACACAATGGCCTTTTTTGGGGGTTTTGGCGGCAGACAACAGAGGGAATAAGTTGTGCAAGTGTAGTCGGAAAGATAATTGGGATTCAGCCGCCGCCGCTTGATGAGAGGAGACTGAGCAAGTGGAGGAGGAGATGAATGGCCATGGAGGAGGCTCCGGTTTATCTTCTCTGTGCCGGTGTCCGGGCTGATATGATGGATGTCGGTGCCATCGGGGACTCGAGGTGTTGTCTGGGTGGCAGAGGCGTAATAGAATGTGAGGGATTTGGGGTTTCTCAAGGTGGGTCCCGTGTCTCCAGAGGACGAGGACGCTTATCTGCCAAAAGTCCCCCCCGTCCCCGAGAGACAACATCAGGTAGTGGAGGAAGGAGGGGGGGGATAGACTCTCATCCTGCTCTTTGGGTCTGATGGATGACGGCAGCACGAGCACTTTGCTTTGGCATTATTGAACTGACACACATCATCTGCACTAGGAATGGAAAAGAAAAGTAAAGGTGAGCCACAGGCAAGTGATGAGCAAGACAAATTATGAATTAACTGGAATAATTGATCTATTATATACGTGTTATAATCAAGTTTTATGAGGCATAAGTTCGGGAAAAGATTTCTGAATATAGTATTTTTTTTAACATCATTCTTCATTGAGTGTTTGGACTGTTGCACAAAACAAGTAATTTTTTCTTTGTCTAGGGCTGCAAGCAACAATTACTTTCAGTATTGATTAGTCTGCTGCGGAATTTCTCCTTTGATCGATCGATTAAGAATCTTGTCTAGTAATGTCTTCATTTGTTTCATAAAGGCTCCAAACACATTTCCTGAGACTAAGACTTTTATAACCCAACAACATTCTGAAACTTAACGATCAAACAGGGAAAAGAAAGAGAAGAAGCACATTTTTGATAGAAAATGTTTGAAGGTTATGTTTTGGTTCATTAAGGAAACCGCCAATCAATAACTTGACAATTATTTCAGCTCTAACTATGTAAGTTTGACCTCATGGAGATTGTTATAGCCTTACATTTATATTTTTCTGACATTTCAAGGGCTAAATGATGAGTTTCTTGAAATATAATTACCTCCGCCAAGGATTTGTGTACAGGAATAATTAAAAACAACTTAGTAGATTGCAAAGAAACTTGCTGAGAGGCACCTGTTACATCAGGGAGCAGATCCAGGATCTTTTATCCCTTTTTCTAACATTGTTTTTTTTACATTTTCACCAATTTCTCATTATGCCTAATGTATGATTCTAGATTTAATAAAAAGAATAAGGCATATTTAAGAGAACTGTCATCTATCAGTGTGTGTTGTGGTGCAGCTTGACTGTTGGGCCTTGGTGGAGCTATTTGCTTTTCTGAATGCTATTCTAGTTGACAGATGGATTGCTCATGGAAACAGATGTTAGTTGCACTTCCTATTTATTATCGAATTTGTTTCTATTGTCATTGTTATGCTCTGTAGAATCGAGTGCAGTGACTACTCAAGTGCATTGGACAGTGGGCGTCAATGAGCGTGAAGTGAGGTCCTGTCTATGAAGTCATCAGGTAACTCGCTGCAGCTGCTGGGTGTCTGAGGACATCATCTTAGTTTCTCAATGTTAAAGCACATTGAATTCTCAAAGCGTTTCAGAGAGAGCTCATCTCCGGAGCCCCTCTCAAGAACCTTACACCAGGACAATGCACAAGGAGAATTAATTCAACCGAGAATAAAACCTATTCAGACACCTGAGACACTTCCTCGTTGTCTCGGATGAAGTCCCACATGTGGGAGAGATGGATGAATTATTAACAGTCTGCCCGACGCTCAGTCTGTTGTGTGCACACAGAGACCATTTGATGATTTCCCACCACCCTGTCAGAAAGGATGAGGTCAATGTCACACACATGAGAATCCTGAATGCAGGTATGGGGTTGGAAAAGCTTTGGGCTGCTAACACCTTACTCACTGAACATATACTTTTTATACGTTGTAGGAAAACTGCAATGACGGCTTGCGGAGGCGATATAAGCGGCGGCAGTGGCAGAAGGGCAGCAGGTTGGAAGTTCAGAAAGATGTGGGAGGTGGATCATAAATTGAGGCATCACCTCTTCTCCACCCCTGCAGGCTGCAGCTTGTAGTGCCATATCTCCCATGTTCCCATTACACGCTGCCTCTGTGCGATTCCTCTGGCGTATCACGGCGAAAGTGGTAAATAAGCAGGACAGGGGGAAAATAAAATAAATAAAAGCAAGGGAGGCGGAGGACCCTGAAATACAGGCATCCCATACCCGTAGCCCTCCCTCCAATAAACGCTGATGTCAGTGCCGGCTGCAGGAGCAATTAATCTCAGCCAGAGGAGGCACCAAAAAAAAGAGAGAAACGCACGAGTACAAAAGCTATCAAGATGACAAGACTTCACAGTGGAATTTACTAGTTTTCTGTTGCCGTCAAGGATATAAGTGCCGTGATAAACTTGTTATTGTGTGTTGGCAGCGTATTGCCTACGTAAAGCCCCTGTCGTTGTTGTTGTAATTGAGATTTTTGCAATTACATCCGTTTTGCAGGTAATGAAGAGAATATAGGGCGCGCACACACACAGACACACACACACACACAAACACACACAGACATACACACACACACACACAGGGATGCATTTGTAAGATTAGAGGGAGTTATTAAAGGAAGAAAACAGGAAGAATATACTAGCGCAGCTGCCTGAAGAGTCAACAGGAAACTCAGGCTCCACCGGTGAATCCTTGAATTAAAATCCAGCAAGTAGCCTTTTCAGCAATAGTGAATTACTCAGGCATCGATTATGCAAGGCCAGCTGAAGTGATACTGCAAAGGTAAGTGAGATCAGCCTTCAAGTTGTTGGCCTTCACCGGAAACATAACGTTAAAAAGACGAGAGGAGAAAGAGCTGTGGTGTAGACGACCGTCTTCATTTTATAACCACAGCACTGCAAACCTAATAAATACCAAACGTGCACTTTATAGACTCATAACGCCTTTAGAACATGGACCTCCAACCTTTTATGGTCAGCAACACATCAAAAATATAATATAGTCTAAGCTAGCAGCATTATTTTTTCATATTTTCTTTCATACCAGTTTAACAATTTAAAAACAGGACTCACCTTTGTGCCCACACATGCCCCTTTAGTTTTCATTGAGGTCTTTTTCTAAATAGAAAAAGAAGGAGGATGATGAACACTGACAGTTTTGAGAAAGATGGACATTGCAATTTGTTTTGTCGAGTTCAGTTTGAAATGCTACCTGCTCCTATTCCTCACCATTCTGTCAACAAGCAGTGACACATGTCCGATTATGTATCTTTATTTATAACATCTCAGTGTCCACCACACATGAAGCGTGGGCTCACATTACATATTCTCCTCTCTTTCATCAAAATTTGTTATTTAAAAAAAGATTATTAATAATACAAGAACAATTCAAATAAAATACGTATTTCAGTCTTTATATAATAATTAACACTATCATTAATGCTAAACTGCCACTCAAGTGCGATAATGTTGAGATAAAAATCCAAGTCAATAAATATAAAATGAATTAAACAACTCAAATAAAACTGCTGTGCGACAGAGAAGAGAAATATCTATAATGTCCTTCAAAAAGCCACAAGCCCGACCATTCAGACATGAATGCCTTTTCTAAAGAGCCGGCCTCACCAGGAGAGAAAGAAAATATTTCCGACGCACCCCCTCACCTCTGAGGAATTCAACACAGCCCAGAATAAAATGCCACATTATGAATAACTTGGACTGGAGGTACATCTGATGGAATTCCATAGATATTTCTGAGATATATTTTATTATTGCACAAACTCAAGCTTCGTCCACCTAATTAAAAATAATAATAACAAATAGGGTTGGCACAGAGTTTCACACTTTGTCAGAGAAGGTTGCCACAATCTCCATCTCTATTTTTATCAAATCACTTGCTGCAACAGAATCGAAAGACTGCGGGATCCAATACACAACGTGAGATAAGTCTTTATGCAGATGATTCATTTGTTAAATCCAATAACACTTTCATGTCACATACATGTCAGCATTGTTAACTCCACTGTTGATTAACACAACTTAAACTGAAACAAATCAACTGTTCTAACACTGTCTGATGATATTTGGGATTCTACACGTCAATCACTGCAGACGAAGCTCCCATTGGAAGAAGAACAGTGGAAGTGCAAAATAGAACATTTTAAGTCAAAATTATTGTTGTCAATGGTTCCCACTGACAACCGGATCAAAACACTGGACGATCCACAACCTTTCCTCCCAACTACAACACCTGTTACTCTCCTCATGAACTATGGCTCAGGAAATTATCTTTCAAAACTGAAAATCGACAGAATCTTGATATATCAGTCGCTTGATGAAACTATAAATAGATTGCAATGAAACAGCAGGTTATAGAATGAAAGGTATGTATCAGACTTCAATGTATTATACACATTCAAACTCTTCTACACTCAGAACTCTGCAGTAGCTATCATGTGACTATTTGAACGACAAGACCGATTTTTTTGCATTTAGGATCAAAAATGAATGTGAGACAGGAGTTTAGAATTCCTTGTAGATATATTAAGATGTGTTTAAGTACTTAAAAGCCAAAAGAGCTTATTGTTGCCCCGGCGTTCTCTTTTGCATGGATTGATTATTCATGAGCTCTGAATCGCCTCTCGTGGCTGTAGCCTTGGGTTCCACCATTGAAGACTGCATTTGTTAAAACGGATAAACCAGCACAAAGTGCACAGAGCTGTCAATGGGAGAGAACCAGAGGCCGTTCTGAAGACGGCGAAAGAAGCAAAATGGATCAGAGAAGCCATCGCCAGTACAACTACTGTACATGGAATATCCTGAAAGAGACAGAAGGTAGTGGTGCACTGAGTCATCGACAGCCGCAGAGTGAGAGATGTGGAGGAAACGACAGCAACAGTCAGTGGCATCACGACCAACCTCCACAGGGCAGAGGTGGAGGGATAGAATGGAATGTGCGTACATAGGAAGTACGTCAATTACATAAAGTTATCGACGTTCTACAGACACATGAGTCACAGATTAACCTCAAAGTGTGGAAGTAGAAAGAAGCTTGCATGTCTGCGTCTGGAAAAGCTCACAAATCCACCACATATATATATAATAAAGACAAATATGAAGCAACTACTGATGCGACACAATATTGTGATGTGGTGCAATTAAATGGTAATTAATTGAACACAGTAAAGTGCAATGTAAAGCATAGATGCTATGCAATTCAATGAGTTAGGACAATAATTATTTTCTTAGACTGCAAATCATACATTTACTCTCTTTCATTTACAGCAATAAAACACTTGACTCTTTCATAAACAGGCATAATATACTTAGTTCATCCAACCTGCTCAGTGGATGTGTGCCTTTTTCTTTATATCTTTACTTATATGAATACATTATTATATATCCATTACTTATATTTATACATTTTCTTTGTTTAATTTATCTCTGTTTTAAGAACGTGCATTAGCATTTGATCCTGTTGCTTGTTGTTGTAGCTGCAGTTGAAAAACAGATGTTTGTTAATTACAGGTAATACTGATTGTTGATTGATATTGTTGTTATTAATAAATTATATTACGCTTTAAGCAGCGGTTGATTGTGGTTGTTTGTGCTGTGACAACAGTCGGGTCAGTGCTGGGATCCAAACCTCCACTTTTAAATTTGAGACAGCCTTTTCAGTTCGGGTATTGATCCCTGATACCTATGACAACCAATAATTATTTCTCATACCAAAAAAGCTATTTTCCTAAAAACTGCACCTGTTCCTACCAACGCACAGGAAGTAGTTCTGTAACAGATGGCACAAGGCCTGTCACTGACATTTCAAAAGAAAATACAAATCGTGATGTGAAAATCCTTGGCGCACCTTCACACTTTGCTGTGACAGCTGTGGGTTTGCTTCTCTTAAACATCTAAGGACGTCACTGATGACTTTGACATTGAAGAATGAATTTCCCAGGACATTAAATAAATTAAATACTATAAGTGTAAAAATACGTGAGTATAGATGAGGCACTAACAGAAAATTATTTTCTACTACTTCTGTGTTGTACTATTTTGTATGAATTCAATGGTTGAGATTTAGTGGTTATATAAATGGTTCATGTTACAAGGATGCATACAAACGTAGGATCATTTTGTACGGATTTGTTAATGTAGAGACGTTTGTGTTTGGAGAGAAATCCTTGGGTTGAAGCAGAAGGTAACAACCATATTCAGCCAGTTCAATAACCGTCTTAACAGTTGTTGGTTTCTCTATGGATCGGTCTATCAACAGTAACACAAAGCATCACTAACATCTCTGAACCATCTGAAGAGCGGACTGTCGCCATCATCCTTCCAAAGTCAGAGAGAAACAAGCCGGAGATGTTAGTATTCAACTTATTCTGTCAGGTCACCACAAACATGGTCAAAATCTTCAATAAGGAAAAAGGAAAAATCTCCGGTGAAAAACCTCCCATCATGCTCAGCAACTTCAGTGCACGTGTATATCAAACTAGTACATTTATTAGCATTAAATGAGTTAAAGTATAAGGAATCAAATATTATCAATAAATTATGAAGAAGTATCAAATGAAAAGAACGTAAACTAGTAAATGTCAGATATCATAGATTGTATATGAAGATGAACCACATGGCAGTTCCCTAAAGGGAAACCAAAGTATCTTGATCGCCACCTGTTGGCTGGCTGCTCCACGACGGATGAGATTTGGATAAAACTCATAAAGTCAATGTTCTCATCAACTTCTTTCAAAATATAAGTAAGCTCAGTGCTGTTATGCAATATATATATATATATAAACATATATTGAATAATTAAATGTTAAAATTCTGCCAGACAAAGAAACTCAACTTATAATTGGGAGCTGTACCCACGAATACATGTATATACCGTGACACACATTTGTAGTTCATATACATGACGTGAGCAAGTTTAATGGTGTTCAATGATTTATGAATGTAAACACTAACTTCATCTATTGGAGAATGATGTACACATTTATTAGTAAAGTTCTTTCTCTCCATTTCCTACATGCATGTGTTTTTATTCAATGTTTGTCAAGTCTTATAATAATAATGAGACTGTAATCATCCACAGGCACATTGCCTCTATTCCCGGAAAGGGACGCCTGGGTTATTCAACATGGCCGGGATCAGCTGATCGAACCTCTCTCCCATAATTGGATTTAGTGAAGACGACGTTTGCTTTTCATGCCGCCGAGATACCGGATGTCCCAGGGATGCGAGCAATAGAAGAAAAGATGTTTACAGAGGCAACACAGTACCCATCTCTCAGAGGTGCTCAACCACTTTACATTACAAAAGAGGGAAACAGCGACAGGGAAAGCTAATTATTCACCTGATATTTACCATTCAGCCAGACAATCTAACATAGTGGGTTGTTTTCGTAATTTTTGTCTCTGTATTTGATACCAAACACAGAGCTGATTTTTAATAAGACCCCAGCACCGCGCTGCCTCTCTGCTCCCCAAGAATCAACATTCCACTAGAGAGCGGCTGAGGGAAAAAAACGTAAGAAATGTGCATATCAAATAGGAAATCATTATTTCTGCCTTTCACAATGTAGAAAACGAGGGGCGTAAGGTTTTCCCTTTGAAGCAGAATAGATTGAAAAACATTTAATTTTCTATCTTTTTGCAACTTAGAGCTCACATCAAGTTACTGTGTGCTTCGGACAGTTGTGGTGAAGTGAGTATCTGCTGTGCGTTCACTTCTGCTGTGATTTGAAAGGCAAACATTCACTACACACAGTAACTCTCCATAAATAATAAACAGTCTAAAAAAAACTGTTTAAAAAAACTTCCAGAAAACACGAAGGACTAAACGCGAAGTTTCATTCAATTGCTGCATGAAAATGTAATTTCTAAATAAAATGAATCTTAACCTTCAACAGAAAACTAGAGTGAAGCTGTTGTTTGTCCTTCAGTGAAATTTAATGTTGGGTCCAATCAGGG
The DNA here is from genome assembly GCF_963576545.1 of Limanda limanda. Taxonomy (NCBI): domain Eukaryota; kingdom Metazoa; phylum Chordata; class Actinopteri; order Pleuronectiformes; family Pleuronectidae; genus Limanda; species Limanda limanda. The sequence goes on from NC_083655.1 coordinate 5,998,187, forward strand.
ACGGACTGAAAGAGTCTGGGAATTTGATTCCATCCCAGGCAACCCTCATCCAGACCATCAGACCACCAATTGTGAACACTTAAAGTTAAGAAAGATATCCAGATTTTGAAACACTAAAACTCTTAAAGTAATACATGCAAAATACAATAAACTGAAGGAAGCTCAGAGAGTTCAAGGCTAACACCCTATCGCCATGTTACAGAAAGTGAAAAAGCTTCCTGTGTCTGTTTATGAAATTCAATGTGTTCTTCCTTGTGTCATGTCCCGTTCATACACAACATTTCATGTAAAAATCTTTTCGGTTCAGTAGTTTTTGAGTTCGTGCCTTTTCACAGGTGAATATTTCAGTGCTGAGCCTGAGCGGGTGGGCAATGGAAACATTCACTTCCTGTGGTGAGAGCAGAATCGCAGCGTGGCTTCCTGGGAGTCCGACTACGGAGAACTTCGACCTCGCTTCGTATTCACATATGCGTGACCGCGGCCTAATGCTGCTCACAGACCAACGGCCATGAAATTATCCTTGGTCCTTGGTGGAGGTAATAATGATAATTTGCACTAGCATGTTATTACAGGCGAAATTGGAGGCTACATTCGTACTCCACTGTCGAAGCAGAAATCTATTGCGAGTTATAATTACATAACGTCAATATGTTTATTGACTTGTTGACATCGCAGTAGTTTTCCAGTCCTGTCTTAGCAAGAACTGCTTTTTAAATGCAACTCTTTATTTTTAAAAACAACGCTTGATGATTATTATTCTTTATGGACATTATCCAAGGCAATCTGAATGTAGAGGAAAGGGCTGGATGCAGCAGCAGCACAGCAGCAGCAGCGACAGTGTTGACACTCGTGCCTGTGAGCCGTCATGTACAGGTGAGGTGAGAGCGGCGCCTGATGCAAGAGGTCTGTCACCTCCTCCCTGCTTGTTACAGTATGTCATCCCAGAGCAGGATGACAGGTCAGGGCAGGCCAAAATAAACCTGAGGCCCCTGGGGAATGTGTCTGTGCTCCCGGTGGACAGTCCTGCCACTGGGTCCAAATCAAAACCGATGTCTCTTCAAATGTTTTGGCCTGTGGCAGCTCTGAGGGCTCATTTTAAGAAAAAGCTCGGCCGATACTTCAATCCTCTACTCAGACACCTGGAGTTTCAGGTTAGACGGCTGCTCGGTCGGACCCGGCTGAGCTCTCATTTCCACCTTGGTGGCTCCACTCCGCGTGTTGAGACGTTGGACAATCAGCGGCGGTAATGGCGTCGCTAATGAGCCCGATTGCGCTCAGCTGCAGCTTCCAGTCTGTAATCAATATCCATGCGGCTGAACCGACTTTATTCTCGGCCATAATTACTGTTGTTTGTGTTTCTCAGGTTTTTTCTGATTGCATCCGCCCGTTGCGCTGCAAGCTCTTCACATAAACACTTACTCAAATCACCGTCCAGTTGACTTTGGGTACGTTGTGGGGTCGTTGAGTTGTTTATTGACAGCTGTCGCTAACCTGCCTGCCTGCGTGCACCCTGCCGCTAAGAGAGGAGTGGATCGGCCCTGACATCACATCCAGGCGTTTGCTTGATTCATCCACCCACAAGCTACCCGAAGGAAATATTTTCCCCAATTTAGGCACCCGGCACCAAGAAGATTCTCCACCTCTCCTCAATGAGGCTTTCTGGATGGTCTAAGAATCTCTTTGCGAGGTGCTGCAGCCGTGGGAATGAGCGACATTGATTTTGTCCCGAAAAAACAAAGCAATCTGTCCTCTGATGACTCGTCCAATTGTCCGTTTCCAGCCATCCAAACCAATACCCACCGTAACCTTCAGATCCACCTTGAGTCCATGGGTATAACTGCAATCCACGCACCACTACTGCCTGTCCTCTCACTGGGAACGACCACAGTCCCTCAGCCAGAGCGACAGAGGCAGAGACGAGAGCCAGCAGGGAATTCAGGGAAAAAAGTTCGGCTTCCAGCAGTTGTCATATACCTGTTGCATATTTTCTAAGGGCTCCTTCACGTGTTTCTAGACTTCACAATAGCATTTTGTAGCATTCACACTGTGTTGTAAACCATGACTCACCTGAACTACTCCTACCTCTGCTTCTACTCCAGACAAATTATTTTTGCAAACGAGAATTGCTGATCCCATGGCAACTCCAGGTCAAGGTCAAGGTTTCAACACACTATTGTTCAGATTGACTTGTTCACATTCTGCTGGCCGACAACCTGCCAGATCTTATATCAGGTGCAAGCAGCATGCATTTTCTATTTAAATGCTCCAGCACAGTGGTTTATTACTGACCCGGCTTCAAGGCCAGCTCCCCAGGTTCTCATGAAAAACACATCATCCTGCTATTTGTGAGAATATTCCACATGCACTCTTCTGTCAGTCTACTGCAATTTACTATTCATCAAAACCATCAGGTGGAAGTACAGATGGACGTTGTGACTGCTCCCTAAAAGCGAAGCCAAATGGTATTGCTTCCCCCCTAGTGGCTGGCTGTAGTATAGGTTATACATGTTAGCGGAGGGGACAAGGACCAAATACATGTCTTAGCAAATTTATGTATGTTTTTTTATTTAACGCAATTAAAACAGGCTGAAACATTGTGATTGACAGCTGAGATTGGCTTGTGATTGGTCGAGCTCGTGACACCTCAGTAGCTCGGCTCCGTCCCGATCACTGTTGCCCAGACTCTGCCTCTGAATGATGCCATCGCCATGAGAATTGCAGCGTTCCTATTCTCTAGGATATTTTGGCTTCATTTCTGAATAGTGGGTGGAAGATACACGTCTTTGTATACAGTTTATAATAATGAGGCCCTCTACGCTAATGATGGTGGGAGTAATGATTATAATGAATCACTAATTCTTGTTGGCTGACTGTTCTATGCCAGCGTCTATAAAAGGTCAAAAACATCCTTTTATTCCCTTTTTTCTCTTATAAACAACAGCAGCGTGCCACTACACCCTGAATTTAGCTTTCATCTATCATCCTCCAGTAAAATTCAGGTTATGCAGCAGGGCCATACACTGCAGCTCATACATATATTAAGTGTTGGCAGAGAGTGAATCTAAACCCTAATAAATACATGTTTGTTACTGAATGTGTCTGCAGGATGTGTGTTGATACGTCTATCACAAACTGTCTGCGTGAACTGAAAATATAAAAGCACAACAAAAAACTTCCAATGTGAAAAACATATTTATTATTCCTGCTGCATAAATAGCAGCAACAACAAAATGTGGAAGGTGGGTTATTTTTAGAGAGCTGCAGGCGGGTGGGGGGGGGGGGGGGGGGATGTCTGTCGGAGGTCTCGTCCACCGGCCTCTCTGTGGCTTGCCAACAGATGGCCGCTCCGTCAGACCCGGGCCACGGGTCAACTTTATTTGCATATCAAATCACTCTGCGAGCAGCAGCCGCTCGCCTTGCACTCACCTGTTCCACTCACCCTAAAAGACCAGTTGGTAGGTATTCTGTGTTTTCGTATGGGGAGTAAAGATATATAAATATTAATTGAAATCAGAAAAACAAATTCACCACAGGAGGCATTTAAATTCAGAGGCGGTTACCGTACCTCCCACGAAGGATCCCGATCAAACAGCAGCTTCCTTTGTAATCCTGTTCTTCAGTATAGGTTTGGAGTGTGTGCTCTCTTTGAGATCAGGTCATGATCATGTCAAGACAGGCTGCTTGAGCTTGTCACCTGTGGTCGTGTTGTCGTCAATCCACTGTCAATTGAGAAATATAACAGACGGGCAGAGGTGGTCACCATGTGCGTCCAGGCCACACTGGTTGCATGTGCATGTGTTCTGGTATAAATACTGTGTTTGCTCAAATAAATGACAGTTCTACAGTCTACAGTTCCTACCGGACCTGCAAATATGTCACAATAAAAACCTCTGCCTGTAACTCAATGTCCAGCCCTTTGCAAACTCTAAAGTAGAAGCTGGATGGGTAATACATTTGCCTTTAGAGATCCATAGAGCTATAATTTTTCTGGCAAATTTTAGATATTTGTGCAGGAACTAACATTGAAGTCAATATTTCCAGTATTTGCTTAACAATGATGAAAGACGTTCTCCTTCCCAGGACTCGAAGAGCAATTTACTCTCCGCTTCTGGACTAACTTCTCCTTCCTGCGTCCAGGCCACACTGGTTGTATGTGCATGTGTTCTGCTATAAATACTGTGTTTGCTCAAATAAATGACAGTTCTACAGTCTACAGTTCCTCCCGGACCTGCAAATATGTCACAATAAACAACTCTGCCTGTAACTCAATGTCCAGCCCCTCGCAACCTCATAGAAGCTGGATGGATGGGTAATACATTTGCCTTTAGAGATCCATAGAGCTATCATTTTCCGTGCCATTTTAGATATTTGTGCAGGAACTAACATTGAAGTCAGTATATCCAGTATTTGCTTAACAATGATGAAAGACGTTCTCCTTCCCAGGATTCGAAGAGCAATTTACTCTCCGCTTCTGGACTAACTTCTCTTTCCTGCGTCCAGGATTGCATGTGCATGTGTTCTGCTATAAATACTGTGTTTGCTCAAATAAATGACAGTTCTACAGTCTACAGTTCCTACCGGACCTGCAAATATGTCACAATAAAAACCTCTGCCTGTAACTCAATGTCCAGCCCTTTGCAAACTCTAAAGTAGAAACTGGATGGTAATACATTTGCCTTTAGAGATCCATAGAGCTAAAATTTTTCTGGCAAATTTTAGATATTTGTGCAGGAACTAACATTGAAGTCAGTATTTCCAGTATTTGCTTAACAATGATGAAAGACGTTCTCCTTCCAAGGACTCGAAGAACAATTTACTCTCCGCTTCTGGACTAACTTCTCCTTCCTGCGTCCAGGCCACACTGGTTGCATGTGCATGTGTTCTGCTATAAATACTGTGTTTGCTCAAATAAATGACAGTTCTACAGTCTACAGTTCCTTCCGGACCTGCAAATATGTCACAATAAACAACTCTGCCTGTAACTCAATGTCCAGCCCCTCGCAACCTCATAGAAGCTGGATGGATGGGTAATACATTTGCCTTTAGAGATCCATAGAGCTAACATTTTTCTGGCAAATTTTAGATATTTGTGCAGGAACTAACATTGAAGTCAAGGCACCTTACTCCCCCAACATCTGCTCCCCGGGCGCCGTACATGGCTGCCCACTGCTCTGTGTGTCCTGCACCAGATGGGTTAAAAGCAGAGGTTAAATTTCCCTCCTTGCATGAGTGTGCTTGTGCATGTCTGTGCATGTGTTTGGGACAAATAAATGTATCTTAATCTGTATCTTAATCTTAAGTCAGTATATCCAGTATTTGGTTAACAATGATGAAAGACGTTCTCCTTCCCGGGACTCGAAGAGCAATTTACTCTCCGCTTCTGGACTAACTTCTCCTTCCTGTCGTGGTTACGGACAATGAGGTTCGTAATGAACTCGCTCACTTTCCCCCCCGCTCGCTGGTGATTGAGAATAATGCCGTGCCTCCTCGACTCGGACTCCACGCGCAGGTTTCCCCTCCGCTGCTCCTCACCAGTGCCGTTTGCTGGGATAGGATTTGCTCATATAACCCCCCAGTTCGCCTCCATAAATTAAAGCCGTGGAAATGTGATTTATCCTCTTCCTCTTGTGGTTCCTTTCAGCTGACTCTCTCAAATAACAGCAAACATAAATAGGGGGTATAAAAAAGGGGCTCTGAACGCTTGAGAGAGTGGATTACGCCGTGAATCAGTTTATTAACGGTGGGCCATGGAGCGGTGTTCTGGGCGGAGGGGGGGGGGATTTATTCATTCATAAAGGAGTGTTTACAGCATTTATCTTCACCCGGGAGCAGGCCCCTTAAAATGTAACAAAGCACCCTAAGACACAGATATGGCATGATGGATCAACGGGTTCCCGTGTCGAGGCCGCCAGCAGACTGAGCTATTCCTCCGCTGCCGTGGCTTCGGAGGCGGAATCGTTTTCAGAACAATGGTGTGTGTGTGGCAGACAATGATACTATTGTTTCTGTGTCCTGATTGGATCTGGTTTACGCGACAAAATCCTCAGTCAGAGCGACAAAGATGATAATGAATGTGGCTTTAATGTATATTGTGTCGAGGCTGCAGGTACAAAGAAAAAGAGATAAATCTGTCTCCCTCGAACACGCACAACACACACACACACACACACACACACACACACACACACACACACACACACACACACAACGCACACGGCTCATCTGAGGACGTTTAAGGAGTAGGAAGAAATGCAGCTTGGTTTAGAATGTTTTCTCCATAACATCTCCTAATGAGCCAGACCCCCCGATGCGTAACATACAGACAAAACAACTATTAACTTTGATTGTGGATATTAAACCTCGGGTCAACACTGTGGGTGGACACCGTTTTTTAAAAAGTTTGTTTAATTAATTTGATCATTTGAGCTTTTTAGTGGATTGAAGAAGAGAAAAAAACAGATAATGTCAGTAGCGAGCCACAACAGAACAAAACAGGCAGGGAGGAAAGAAAGAAAATTACCAACTTTTGAAGAGCACTTCTGAAAAGAGTGGTGTCTCTCGTCTTCAGCCTGCGTCCAAACCTCCAATCAAACATTTAACACAGTGCTTTGACCAAACGTTTGTTACCCGCTGAACTTAAAGGTGAGGCAGTATGTTGATGATTTTCTTAATGTCAACATATGCGGTAGAAATCATAAAAACATCAATTTAATGATCCTGCAGGAAACTATTGTCTGTGTGTGTAAAGCCTTATTCCTCTATGTCTCAGACATCTATGTATTATAAAAAGATTAATATGGATATCACATATCAACACAGCAAAACAAGTCTATAGCATATTTACTTCAGCATGATAAATAAATCACACTAAAGCAATAGATCTTGCGATGAGACTGCGGCGCCGATTCTTCAGAAAAGTCCCTGAAGTAAAAGCAGTCTGATGTGAGCTGTAGAGCAGATGGCAGCTTGTGGGTGGCGCCGGCCAGCTCTGATGCAGGCGGTCGTGCTGCGTGAGACTCAGACCATGGCTGATTGCTGTCTATCTGACCCACTGGTTGGTTGATTGCTGTAGCATCACACACCGCAGGACACCAGCATCGTGTCTGTGAGGTGACAGCATGGTGCAAGAATCATCACGACAGTGGACTGACTCAAGTGGTCAACAAGACATAATTCTGCAGAAAATGAATAGAAAAAAGTTGCAGTAAGTCAAACCACTGAATCCCTCAAAAAATACATTATGTTTCAATTTCTTTAGTGGAATTATGAATTTCCAGGCCTTTAAGAGAGATTAAGATTAAGATACATTTATTTGTCCCAAACACATGCACAGACATGCACAAGCACACTCATGCAAGGAGGGAAATTTAACCTCTGCTTTTAACCCATCTGGTCACACAGAGCAGTGGGCAGCCATGTACGGCGCCCGGGGAGCAGATGTTGGGGGAGTAAGGTGCCTTGCTCTGGGGCACTAGACAGGGTAGGGAGAATCCTCTTGGATTTTTGGATAGATCAATCCAGGTTTCTCTTTTCGTTGTTTTTCCGTGGAGTCGAACCACCGCCTCTCCGTAATAAGCTCATGTTTCACTAAATGTTCCTTCACTTTGTCTCAACAGGAAACATATTTACCGTACCATGGATAAAAGTATTATAAAGCACCTGCATTGTGAGTGTGGCTGATTTACCGGTGCTAGCATGTATAAAAACTGAACTCAGGCTCTATCGCTGGCCACATTAATATGCACTACACAAAACCACCTTTAGTTGTGAGTTGGCTGTATTCAGCTGTATTCAGCTGTGTTCAGCTGCCAGCCACAGGTCGGGCGACACTGGCTCGCTGTGAGGGGAATATAAAGGCTGTGAAAGAACTCAATTAGAATGGATTCAATTCCCAATTTTTTTCCAAAACTGAAGCCTGTCACAACAGTGTCCTCTCTTTTGTAGCTTCTACGAGCCCGGTCCTAATGGAAGGAGGATGAGGTTTCATCAGTGGACGAGCAGAGATTAATCTGGGAGGCTGAGGAAGCAGCAACAGTCCTCTGCAGTTACATCAAGAAAGTTGTAGCCTTCACACACGCTAAGTTTATGCTTGTATGTGTGTGACTGGTGCATTTGTTGTATGAAGAGGTTCGTTTTAGCCTTCAACTCTATTTATCCTTTTGAGCCTATTTGCACTGCACGCGATGCTATACAAGTCAACCTACGATTTATATTTTGTTGTGTACAGCATCGGAAATGTTTAGACGTCAGAGAAATCCATGATTTTCTTCAACATCTCTTCATTTTGGTCGCCTTTTCAATTTGTCAAATCTACATTCTTTTCAACATCCCAGTAATTAAAAACATTCCTTTTTTATAGTATTTGTGATATGCTTTTGTCCCACTGTATGCATTCCATCAAATTGTTCTTCATTTTTTTTCTACTCTGCTATGGCGTCCGGGGAAAACAACATATGATAAAGTAAGAACACACACTTAGCCAGTTAGCTAGTGAGCTCTGTGATCCCTACACTGTTTGTATTGGTCATATTGGCATTGCCGTGTGTTGGGAAACAAACATTACCTCATCCGTGAACATGATTTGCTCCTGAGTTGCATCAGATGGATTTTCTTCTAGGTAATGACAAGAACTCCCATGATGCCTTGTTGCTTCCCGACATCATCACACTAGGTCCTTTGTTATTGTTTGGATTTCAAGACCCCAGTTGAACTTTGTAATTAAAAAATGGGATTACAAGTAATTAAAACAATTTAAAAAAAAGACAATAAGCCAAAGTGTTAAGAAATGTTGTGGTAGGTTTATACAGCAAATCTAGCAGTGCTGTTTTCATGCTTCCTCTCTTGCCTGCAAGTCCTCAGCTTGTCATAATACTCACCAATGATTGATTTGTTTGTCCAGGAGTGAACTACAGACACGGTGCGTTCGATGACATTTTGATGAGACTCATCCATTTGGCAACGAGCAACAACAGGCCAAATTATTCTTTCCTAGCAGCAGTGCATCACGCAGGCCGGTAGGACTCGATGCTCATTAAATGCAACTCTACACCGTCACTTCCAAGTTGCATATGTCTTTCAGATTGCTCAGTCACATCCTGGCAGGTATTGGAGCCAAGTGCGCTTTCAGTATTGACTCCTTCTACACCAGTAGTCAGCCAAATGAGGTTTTCAGTAATTGAAGCAAAAAAAATAATTTTGCTGTGTATCTTTTTTGTTCTGCAGACAAAGACAAATGCCAGTGTTGGCAAAGCTCTCCCCAAGGAATAATTATTTGGCCTCTTTGTGCTTAAACTTCTCTCATCCGATAAAATGGTCTGGAGGCTATTCTTCTTTTGTTGTGCAAAATAAAGCACAGGCACATTATTTATCCTGGTCCAGAAGCTGTTCCAGCTGCTATTAAATGGCAATAATGAGGTTAACGGTTAAAACACTGATCAGGAAAAGACTTCACTGTATCTGAAATTATCTTTTAATATTTTGACTGGGAAGTATCTTCATTAGAGATGTTCTGACTAGGGTTGCAAAGGGGTGGAAAGTTTCCGGTAAATTTCCGGAAACTTTCCATGGGAAGTTTAGCTCGGGAATTTTGGGAATTTTGAAAAAAAAAAAAAAATACGCAAATTAAACGCTGAGCAATAAAAACATCATTCAAAACTCTCTTTTAAAGATGTATGGAATGCAGCACACGCTGCACGTTGAGTTTCAACCCTCCACTGTGCATCCTTCCATCACATGCACAGATAATTCCCAGCATCCTTCACTCTACAGCAGGGCTATTGAGGCCTGCTGTCGTGTGCAGGACTAGTCAGGTAAATTTCCATGATATTACTGGGGAAAATATATTAGCATGCTGATTGAGGATTGTTCATCTGTTCATCTAGCCTATTTCCATTTATTTATCCATCAATTCTAAAATATTTTTACAGACTATTCCAATTGTTTGGCTAACTATTTATATCTCTGGCATTGCATTAGTGTTTTTTTACAAACTTTTTTCTCATCTTTTTCTACAGAACAATGCCACGTGCACTCTCTCAAGTGTGGAGTCATTTCACCCCATCCAATGTAGAAGGAAAGGCTGTGTACATTTGCAAATACTGTGCAAAGACCTATGTTAAGAATGACACAACGATGCAGAAGCATATAGTCAAGTGCCCAAAGTTTCCTCAGGGCTCAAATCAGCCTATGACAAAACAAAATGTTTATATTTATGTCTTTATATGACAAGGTAAATACAGTTAGTATAAATTACCCACAACATTTCCAGTTTATTCCCATTAATTCCCGTATATTCCCGTTTATTCCCGTTAATTCCCGTATATTCCCGTTAATTCCCATGGAAAGTTTCCAACTTTGAATATTCCCGGAATTTTGCAAACCTAGTTCTGACACCGACATCAATGGTAGAAATCATCACTTCTATACAGGGTATAAACGCACTAGTATTACATCGGTTCTCGGAATCAGCCAATACGCAAAGTTCAGGTATTGAGAAAGGAAAATGGTATAAAATCAGTTCTATATAACCTCGGCCGTTCCTGCTGTTTCTGTGTCACTTTACAGCTCGGCCCCATCTCAGCAGAATATTGATGCACGTCAGAATCTACTGCATTTAGTCAATATGAGACTGCAGAATAGGGGGGGAAAGAAATGGGAAGACAGCACACGAAAAAATACATCCCAATAAGGCTGGAAAAAGCTGCTTTGCAGGTCAAATCTGTCAATTATCAACACCAGGAATTGCAAGCCCTGCGTATCCCAGCCCACAGCGCACCAGCAGAGCGGCTGACCGTGTGTGGGATTCAAGTAAGTAAAGGTTTGGGTCCGTGCAGTTTAATCAATGTGGAGGCGTTTCGATCACAGCGGGACAGAGTGAGGTTTCCTGGGTCGACTGTTCACATCCACCTGCCACACACGTGAAGCCGGAGCTGTGATATCTCCACTAAGGCTAATAACTGTTAACCCTGTTGTTTGTGTTGAGCGCATCTATCAAACACGCTGGGAGGTTTGATTTACATATAAACAGCAACATTGGCAATTGACTGGATTCTACTGTGTGTATAACGGTGTGTGTCAACATGTGGGTGTATACCAGTATGCCAGTTGTGTTTATGCACATGTGAGTGCATCTGTCTGCCTCTGTCGGGGTTTGCATAAAGCAGCTGGGGCCATGACTAGCTGTTGCTAGGAGGCGAATGAGACAGCTGCATATGGCAGGGAAAGGCACAAGCCAGCAGGCGGCCAGCGAACAGGCACGGCTGAGGAGACACGGGGCCGTTCGGAGCCAGGGGCTACCGATGTCAGGGAGCCGAGTCCCTGTCCAGGGGACGGCACTGGAAACCTGCGGATAAACACGAACACTGTGTGAAGCCACACGAGAGAGAGGAGCAGATTACGCATCGGAGCGAAGAGGATTTTTATTTGGGAAAGAATCACATGAATTAGAATCCTGTATGCCAGGACAATGATTTGAGTCAATTCATAAGAGCACAAAACAATCTCATAGCAGCTATTTTTTTCTGTGATATAAAGAAAGTAATATAAAATAGTGGAGGAGAATTTGTAAAGGAGTTCTCGCCACTGCAGCTGCTGGCACCAAAATAAAATAAATAATAGATTTTCTCAAGCGTCTGTATGTCTCCAAGAATGGTCACAGAGTGGATTAATGATAGAGAACAAGATTCTAAAAAACACGGACGGTGCAAACACTTTCACTCTAGCCCACAATGATACAGCAGTCATGATAAATATCACTATATTACAAATCACTATCATGACATTATCAAGAACACTAATCATCATATCATATTAAATATGAAATAAAACAATGTGATGATATCCTCAAGATTCAATTCCACTCAAAGTCAATTTAAAGCAATGTTAATCAAAGCTCTGTTTTAAAATCAGTTTCTTTTGTAAGTGAAAGGTATAATTATTGAAAATGTATTTGCGGATGATGTCATATTTAATGGTACAAGTTCAGTCTGGGTAAAATAACAAGATGGAAATGTATGAAAATGGTTAGCATTGTTAAAAATGTCAATCATCCAAAGTGGTGTGAAATAACCTTTAAATTAATATCATATACATTTGTATTAATGCTCTTTACATTACAAAGGAGCTCTGTGTCTCCTTTATTCCGAATACTAAGTCACACAATTGAGCGTTGGACACTGGTGAGTTTATCCGAGCCCCAGCAGCTGTGAAACGTTTTACTGAAACAATGTGGTCCTGCAGTCACAGAGTTGGTTGGTGTGACGACTGTGAAGACTGTGAAGACCGTGAAGGCCACGAAGAGCTGGACAAAGCCTTAAGTGCTCCCTCCTGCAGCGATGCTCTTGATGTGTGCGTCACCTTTCCCTGCATTAAGCACAGTCCTCGGTGCTGGATCCGGTCGTCTCTGCGTGGACTTGAGAACCATTAGCACCAACACCATCTCAGGCTTTTCTGGAAAAGAGGCATGCTCCTGGCATTTAAGCGAGCTTTGCAATTTAATATGATCTTCTCTGATTTAGCTTCAGAAAGGGCAGAGAGTCCGAAAACAATCTGAGGTTGTTTAGGGGTATTTGATCTACTGCAGCTAAGAAGAAGCGTTTTATTTAATTTGCAAGCTCACTGAGTCAGCATTAAGGTTTGGTTTCTTTGTAACGAACATTAAAGCAGGGCGCTGCCATTGTGCCCTTCTGTACCATCCAGTGCTAAGGGGAGGGTAAAGGAGGCTAAAATTGATGTCGGCATCCATTAATTCGGAGTGCTTAGCTGGACATATCGTGTTAATTGCGTTTTGTTGTTTGGTGGGCCACCATTTGCATTAGCTGGGGACTTCACATTGGGTTAATGTCTCACAGTTTATGGTGATTATGTTTTTCGCTTCTGCCAGAAACATAAAGTGCATCACTCTCCGTGCACCAGCGGATTTAGAACATCAAACGACTTCCCTGCAGGTCTTGGCAAGGCGAGGTGAACAATGTTGAACTGTATTTGAATTTCTGTTATTCAAACAAAGCAGATATATAGAAGAGCGTGTGTGTGTGTGAAAGGAGGCATTAAGCTGTCAAAGTGGCAGAATCCTGTACGTCTGATCAGATCCTGCTTCACACATCAAATGACAGAAATGTGATCGTATTCATGCAGGTCCGCTGGTCCTCCTTGTTTGTGCTGCAAAGGTGAACCAGTAAATAGAGATTGCACCGGCTCTTGTTGTGGATGGTGGAGGAGTGTTTCTGCAGAGCCATTGTGCAGAGCCCTCCCTGGAACCTTGAGTACATATTGAGCTCAGCCAAGGCTTCAGCAGGAGGCAGCACTGATTGCACTCTCACATACACTGAAGGTAAAGTGCAAACACACAGTTGTGGGATTGTAAACAACGCATAATGAAAATGGACCAAATCTGACACTTGTCATGTGTTGTTATTGTGATATGCTGAAATTATTAAATATAGATAGATAGATAGAATCCTTTATTAGTCCCACAGTGGGGAAATTTGAGGGTTTTACATCAGCAGCGCAGGCACAGTGCAACAAGAACAAACGAAAGAGCAAAACAACAAAGTAAGAAACAAAAAACAACAATGAGCAAAAAGAAAAAGTAAACAGTCAAATAAGCAAATAAATAGTAAGTAGTAGAACAACTGAACAATACAATTAAATAATTAGATAATCAAATTAAATAATGAAATAAATTAAATTGCAAATGACATATAAGTTCTGTTATTTATATGTTGTATCAAAACAGGTAACTAGTTCTAATGTTTTAGTTGATCACTGAATTGCTTGTTTAGCATTCATGAACCTATAACCTTTTGAGAAAGACATACAGTGCTCACCACCCTTCTCCCCACAGTTACATTGTTGGCATGCTGCGGTGCTACATCCCTGATTTCAACCGAGGACCTTATTAGCTACTTTAGAAGGGTCTTATGCCGGGGGTCTTGCCTCTAGAGACCTGATTAGGCTAATAAAGCATATCTAGAGGCATGTACCGCACTCTGATTTGGCCGGTTAGGAAGGTGACAAGCCCTGGACGTGTTCTCGGTGCAGACTCTCAGAATCTCATGTTCTGATAATGACGCCAGGGAGGAATTCTGAAAGTGGACTTGAAAAGGGAGGAGAGAGAGACCAGTCGCACTTCCTCACAGAAGTATCTAAACAGATGGTCATTTTCGACAGTGACAGATTACAGAGGATTGATCACGATCGAATTAGAAAGATGTTGTTTTTCGCGGTAACTTTGTCAGAGCTGAGGTCGGACCGTCGTCAAGTTCTTTATTGGAATCAAGTCGTGATTTTGGACGGATCTATACCAACCACCGAGTCACTGCATCGCTTCCAAACTTGGCGATGGAGCCAACAGCCCCTGTTGTTCTCTGGCTGTCGGCTCTGTTGTAAATAAAAATTGAATGCAAGCACTGCAGGGCCTCTTTAATCAGGTGGAATTTAAAAGATGAGGAATTTGATGATGGCAAATGAAGTTTCTAAACACAAACATTGTCGATCAAATAGAGACAGTGTGTGGTTCTTGAGTGTCTTTACATTCACAACCAAAGAAAGGAGACCAAAGAGCAGCTCTTGTAATTATTACCAGCAAATTAATCATACTAGAAAAACAATTGTTTCCAACTTGGTCCAATAACAATATGTTTTCCCTCTTTTCATACTTATGACTCATTATTTTGGAGGTATATGTTCCGAGCTGAATTTTATTACACCATGACGAATCCTGAATCATAAAGCAGTCACCAAGCATAACAGGTGACTCAACCTTGGCCCCTAAAGACGAGAGCAAATGCTGCATTAAATTGAATTTTTCATCGAAAGAAAATATACAGAAACTCTGATTTAAACTTCACAGCTGCCATAATCACAACTGTACCTTTCAGCGATGAAGTACTGCAGCCTTGTTAGTCCAGGAAGTGTGTACGTGAATAAATGTGTGCGTGTGTGTGTGTAGGAATATTTTCTATTCAGGGTGTCAGCCCTTCTTTTTTCTCTTTTTTTCTTTTTAACCTCGTGCAGTTGAAGGTGACATAAATCACTTTCTTAGCGAGAATTCACATTCCACCTTGAGAGCACCTAGTCCCACTTTTATCAGTATTAATGGTTGTCCCCTTACTTAGCCAAAGCTATTTCACACTTGGTTAAGTAAGGTATGAGAACGTCTCCTTGGCTGTATATTTAACCGGGGCCTTCCTAAATATCCTCGAGATCCCTAATCAGGCAGCAGAAGAAGCTGCCATGTGCACTAACACACTATGAAAGCTCCCAAAAGTAATTCATTTTCCTTTTTTATATTGAGTAGTTCTCAACCACTGCTCCACCAGGCCTGTGGCGAGCTTCTCTGAGAATCCTAATTGGTAAGTGTTCAATAATGTCAAACAGGCCCGACTCTATTTCATGTTCTGTTTACACACTCTCACAGCCACGTGTACACACACACGCACAACCACCTGGAAGTCCAAAATATCACAATACTTCAAATTACCTATTAAGCGATGCACCTGATTTTAATACAGATATCACAAAGAATTTCTTCAATTCTTCCACTTCCAACAATTTCCCAGTTCCCTGGCGACAGGAGCCAGTTCTTTTCTTAACAAGTCGTCTCCCTTAAGAACCATCAGCCTTCCAGCGAAGCCAAACATGATGAAGCGACTCTTACAAAAAAGGGCGCCGGGACCCACGGATTGGACTGCAAATTAAAATTTAAAAAAAACTGTTCTGAGAGAGCCGGTGCACAGACAGAGCTGAACCAGATTTCAAAGCAAAGGCCCCTAAATTCATACTTTTCCAGGGCAGAAGCTTCTGCGGGATTGCGATTGTTAAACTTGCTCAATGCCAGTCTTCATCCCTCACCCCATGTGGCCTGAGCAGAAGCACTATCTCCGCCTGCATACGCCCTCTGTACTTCCACACACACGGGGGAATGTGGGTCAATATCCACACTACTTCCTGTCTTACTTTTTTTTCTTTTAACCCTCCCAAACTCTTATCGTCTTCACCCACCTGGCTCACATACATGCAGGCGGGAGAAAACCATGAATGTACAGTTTGCACATTCACATGTAGAGAATCACAAAGGCAGGCTCTGTGCCAGGCTGAAAGCATTTGCTATTCAATTCCCATTTCTAAATGGAACATTCAGTTTGCCAGCTGGGTCATATCCTTGGTTGGGTAGAACTAGTCGGGGCAGCATGTGCATATAGTACATTTATTATCTGAAATAAGGTTAGAAACTCTCTGCTTCAGAGAGAAATCTGAAATTCAGAGGTGAAGAGTGGAGAAAGGCTCAGATGTTGAAAATAAGGCAAGGCTAAAACACATGGGGCACAGTTTGTATGGAACTTTTTTGATGGGAGTAACCTTGCAGCAATAAAGCCTTTTAATAGAAAAAATAAATATAACAGCCTCATAAAAATCTAAACTCCAGTATATAAGTTTAAGAGATCGTCTGAGGTGACTTTCTTTGACCGATTGAACAGGACAATTGCAGTTATTGAACCAGGATGTTATCAGGAACCGATTCAGCCAGTTAAATACTATTTGGGCGGTACACACCCGGACCCAACACCATTAAGGTATATCTTCCTGGATGGCTTAAAATACTCTTTAAATCTAACAGCGCATGAAATAGAGTTTGTTGGTCTATTCATTGCAGCGAGATTCGCCCAAAAAGAAATCTATTTGACTTTGACAAATTCCGGTTGTGTGTATTCAGCACAGGTGCAGCATGCGGCATTATGCTAGGGGGTAAAAAAGAGGAGGGGAAGACTAAGAACGAGTGGCTGCAGATAATTACAAAAGCAAACACACTTGGTGGCCGTTTGGGCCTAAAGTATTTCTAATTTCACAGATGTGATCAACCTTGCCTGGAGTCTGTCTCCCTCCCTGTGTGTGGTGCAGTCGGCTCACTCCTTTTGGATGTCTATGACTGTGATGATGAAGTGTTAAACAGGTTTCGGGCTCCACACTTTGTCACTCCGCTGTCTATCGACGACTGGGAGCCTCTCCGGGGCGGCGGCATGGATCTTCCACGACCACCGGACCATGACAGTTCGAAGATCGCCCTCGAAGCTGCCGGTCTACCCTTGAGAAAAAGCCGCTGCTTAAGTAATTTAAGGATGTAAAATTTGACTTCCATAAGAGGAGAGGTTGGACTCAACACGACGACGGCAAACATCACTTTGACGGAAATAATGACCAATAGATTTGTTGCAGGAGTTTTGAAAGTTGCGGCCTCCGCGGGGGCATTAAGAAACTATGTTGACTATTCGGAAGCCGACTGCTCATTTGCCGTGAAGGTCAATTGAAAACATTTAATGAAATTGTTAGGCACTCTTCCACCTCCGCAGAGGGCCGGCTAACATTACCTTTAAGTGTGACTGCAGGTGTAATCTGTCAAATGGGCCCCTCACAGTGAGTCATTGGCTGAGCACTCCGATTCAGCACAGACCCCTGAAAAAGCCTGTGATTAAATGGGAAGTGTGACATAACTCTTGTTTAATGGTACAAAAACAGCAGCCAGTGTGTTGGCATAAAGCCTGAGCCACGGAACATAAATTCTATTTCCCCACAGATGCCGCTTGTAAAAGGTCAGCATGACTTTGAATCATTTCACTGTTAAGAATTAAAAGGCAGAAGAGGCTAATCCATTGTTTTCATTTGTTTGCAGAGGCCCGCATGTAGCATTTGTCAAGAGGAGCCCGAGGTTGTCATCAAAGCTTGGCAGAAGCAAAAGAAGAAAAAAAAAAAAAAGAACAAAAATCAATACAGATGATCTTCAGGGAAGTGTCATTCTTTATCTGTGTGCTGCGCCGCACGCCGCCGCCTCTTCACATGCAAATCAGCCGGATGAAACGATCAATAGAATGCATTAGGGAGCCGGCCTCTCGTAAACTTAACCCAGGGGCAAAATAAATGTTTTCAACTGAATCGTGAGTTCTAAAATATTGCAGCCGAGGAGGCGTAGTCGGAGTAATCATACAGTGAGGACGCCGTCACACGTCCACACCCACGCTACCTGGCTATTGATGAATGCCGTGTTTCATTGTGGCGAGTGCAGCATCACAGAGACAGAGGAGATGATTCTGAGGGAGGAGGCTGACAGCGAGCGCCGAGGCGAAGCTGATTTCAGGCTTTTCCTGACGTGACAGTGTCACTGCACCTTGATAAATACTACACAGTGTCAGTTGTGTATGTGATACCAGCGAGTCAAAGTCACTTCACTGTCATCCTGACAACCGTGCCTTTAAGAAAAAGACAAAGCAAAGCATATGACATAAAATCGACATTGCCCAGGGTCCTACTCAGCACAACCGGGAGGGGACAACAATCTGCCGACTTATTGGGAATGATCGACTTTTCCCTTAGAGGATGCAATGAATAATTCTCTTTTACCAGGAGAGGAAAAAAAACTCCCCCCGGGGGTATTGAACCAAATCGTCTTTTCTCTCTTCATTAGAAAAAAAAAAAGTCTACAAAGTCTTATCAGCATCCTGCATTCTCTGCCATTGGAGCTCAGATAATTGATTATGTTTAGGAGGTTCACTATTGGACATGCTGCGCCTTAGCAGTGGAAGGAGATATAGCAGTAAATTAAGTTTACCTTCCCAAGGCACAGTCAGACGGAGATTCACTGACCTCAGAGGACACAGTGAAACTGAAATTACAATATAAGGAGAGAAAAGTTTCCTTCAGATGTATTAACCCAATTGGCTACGCTGCACGGCCTCACTTCCTCCTTTAAACGACACGGCCGTGGAACGAGTTTTCACGTCATCCATGATTCACGATGTCTTTCATCAGCAAAGTAGATATTGCTTTAGTGGCTCTACTGTGCGATTACAAGCCTGCACACTTGCTACCAACGTACTAACTTCACTCCAGTATAAATTGATGTTCCTTCCATTCAATCCACGTTTGTAACAAGATGGTGTTGAACTTGTAAAACACGAAAGACTGTAAAATAAAGATGGACGACGTGTCTCCATTCCCTCATTCGTACGCTGCCATCTTGTTTATTTGGAGCCGGAGTGGAGTTACTTGCCAAAAAAATGAACACATGGACATTAGTGTGATAACAACTCCTTAAAATGTCAGTATACAAACTTGTGCTTGTATTTTTTATAGTGTGGTTCATGTCCCATCTACTAATATGGAGGATGCAGGGTTTATGGCCATAGCCAGCCACATGTCGTCCATCTTTATATAGAAAGCAAAGGAGCTGATTAGGGGATTTTTATTCAGCTCTATTCAGCTCTATTCAGTGCTGGTGGATATTTCCTCATCTGTTCGGACTGATTTCTTTGTGGAATGTGTTGTTTCCTCTCGTTCTCCCGGCCCAGGTAAAGAATATGAAACTCTGGCCCATACGTTGCCCTTTTAAAGAATCAGATTCTTTTCTTTCTGTGGTTATGGCTCGAAAAAAATCACTAACTGACCTCCCTGTTGCCTCTTTGTGCTGGAGTACTTTGTTGTTCTCTGAAGAGTGTCAAGCTCCGTGCACTGTGCGAGAGGTGTTGTCAGAGAATTTCCCACCGTTTCTTGACTTCGGTATTCACAACAACAACAACAGGAACACAGAGAAATTCCTCGGCTTGGAGTGAAGCTGCAGCTGGAAGGATGTAATGTCACTTTGGGCCAAAAACAAAACAAGTAAAGCAGTGCAGCTAAAACCATATTAACCTTCACCTCCATTATCTTTGTGTTTCACAAACCACAAAGTGCTCATTGTTAGTCTGTATATGTTAAAGATTAACAGTGTATTTAAGGTTATAAACACAAGATTTGAAACTTTAATGTGGCAGCCAACAACGGCTTTTTATTAAAAATTGATTGAAGCAGAGAATTATGTGTCCCTCCCTCTGTGTGTGCTGTGATCCGAGCTTCGCGGATGCATGTGTGTTCATGTTTGTGCGTGTGACACTTCCTGTGAGACCATTGTCCCTGCCAACGTTTGCAAGATGGCTCCAGCTCCACTGGTCAGTGGCATTAACATGACAAGCTACTCTTTGCCCGGTTTAGCCGCTCTGCAACGTCTTTCCGAGTCAAAACAAATCTCACCTGCCCACCGCATTGTTGTTAATCCAGACACACCACGGCTACACCTTCCGTTTGTGTAGCCATGGGCTGCACACAGCAAGGCACGGCTCAGCAGCTGGCAGGCCTGTTGAGAGTGTGCTGTGCTCGGGCTGAAAGAGTGTGTGCAGTCCCAAAATAGGTGTTAAAAAACATACATTTACTGTCTCACACAGAGGCACAGACAGGAACAGCTACCTGTGGATGAGAGGTATCCAGTTAACCAGTCTGGACAGGAGCTAGTTGGATTGCCCTTTTGTTGGCTCTCCTCTTGTTGTGTGTTCAGACGAAGCTTCATTGGGTTTTGCAATAGAAACGTATCGAGTCCGACCTGAGCCCAACAGGCTCTGAGTTTGTGTTACTTTCCCCCTGACAAGGAAGGTGGAGTTGTGGCTTTTGCAAGATGCCGGTGTTAGTGCAGCATCTAGTCTCATCGAATATACTCAGGAAGTATTAGAGCCCCTTCAAACTTTTCTCATTTTTGTTATGCTGCAGGCTAATGCTAAAATAAAAATGCCAATAATGAGAGTGAAAACAGAGCTTGAGAAATGTGAAAAACTGAATTATCACATAATTCCAATCTGCTCTTATGACATTTGAAATTTATCTCAGTTGCCTCTTATTTCTCTCGATTATCTTTGAGTTGTTTCTACACCAAACTGTGGGAAGTTTAACTGAGTTTGACACCACCTCCACCACCTGTCCCTGTATGAGGAGTCACAGCTGACAATGCGTGTCACAGCAGAAACCAAGCCATGAGGTGGAATGAGCTGCCTGCAGAGCTCAGATCCAGGAAAGGCTACAGAAATAGCTCTGGTAGGCACATCGAGGGTCCCCAAGGGCACAGTGGCCTTCATACTTCTTAAAGTCAGGACTCGTAAAGCTGGCTGCCTGACCAAGCCGAGCAATCAGGGGGCCAAGAACCTGATGGTCCCACTGGCCGAGCTCCAGAGAGTCTGTGTGGAGATGTCCTTATATCGCTGGAGGAAATGAGGGTCCACTTTATGGTCTCATCTCGAAGTTGAGACGTCTCCAAGTATAATTTAAAGAAAAAGTACAAACATTGCAAGAGCAGCGTCTGTTCCTGCAGAGAGATACGTCCTCGGTTCATGAATGTTTCTTTTATCAGTCCACAGAAGGACCCTGAGAGATGAAGGGGCTATTAAGAAAATAAATAAGAGCCCGTACAGACACTTAGCTTGATCAAGACCAAGCATTAAATAATTACTGTAATTCACTTAGGTTTCTTTTAAGCTGCGTAACGATTTTCCCTGTTTCCCTCCTGCATAAAATTGATCTGATGAGGAGGACTAAACAAACGACCTCTAAATTAATTGGAATCCTCTCCGCCCCAAAGTAGCGCATCTATCTGTGTGGGAATGGTAGAGAGGTTTTTAAAGAAGAGACAATAAGACGGAGCAAGTTATAAAAAAAAAAAAGAAGTTTCTGAAAAAGCTTAGCATCAGCATCGCAGGAAAATGAAGGCGACTGGTACATTGAGAGATCCAAAGCCACCGAGTGAATAGAATACATCACCTTCTCCCCCGTCCTCGGAGGACAGAAGTGCGCACACGTTTGTCGTTTGGTGTGTGGCTGCCTCAGTGTCGAGGTCATTGAGCTGCAAGGAAAGCCACATGTGGAGGAGGAGGGATGCAAGAAATAGTGAAAAGAAAAAGATACCAGAAGTTGCCAAATCCCGAGGTGGACATCACAGGACGTTAGGAGGAGTTAATCTCGACAGCGAGTTCAGGGGCCAAGTCCTCTCGGAATCAGGGGCACATTATCTTTCTAACGTGGCTGACGATCACCATCCATCTTCCCGCGCTGGTGTCCAGAGGCTGAGGCTAAGCCATGAAGTGCACGGCAATCACAGTGGTACTCTGTGCCGCGTTCTACTCGTCTCCTGCTCCTGGTCGTGGATCAAACGGCCCGCGCCTCCCTTTGAAGCGGAGGGGATCGTCCGCTCGGGGGAGGAAGGTACGGCTCCCTCCACAGGCTAATGAATCAAATTCTTCCCCTAATTATCTCTCTGTACGAAGGGAGGGAAATTGCAAAACATCATTGGTCCTCTGGCTTTCTTAAACCAGCAATGAGGGCAAATGTGAGCAGAGAAGATGTTTGACGGAGGCACAGGAGCCTCTCGCTGCTCGAGTTAATGTGCAGAGGAAGAAAACCCACAGACGTCATGAACACTGAACTCGGTCTGTGACTCACACAAGGCGACACGGACATGTAATCATCATTAAACCACAAATGATACATTTGCATAGAAACAATAAAATAATTAAAAGCACATTTCCATCGTTCATGCAGAGTCATTTATAAGATAAGTTCTCCTAATGACAGAAGTGGCTTTTGCGGGGGCTGATGTCACACACGCTAATGGAGCCGTTAGAGGGATAATTTCCAGGTGAGTTTGACTAATACAGTAAATATACTGTTATTCAGCATAATTACAGCTTGAAATGAGCAGGACGGCTGATTATCCTTCTCCCTCAAGGTAAGTTCAGGAACTTCCATAAGATAACTTATTATGGAGTCATGCTTGCAATAGAAAACATCAAGAGGCAACTACAACAGGTGGAAACAAAAGATTCCACCTCCCCAAATAAATGTCTCCGTTCTTTTTATGATAACAATGAATCTACAGTGAACAACTCAAGTTAAGTGGTTAGAGAATGCTTACGTCTTGTGTTTCTACCCTTTTTTTTAATTGATTGTTCAATTACTCGCTTCCTAAAGTACTTTAACTCACAACAATGATACAATAAAAAGAACAGAAACACTAAAACGTAACACCCGAGTTGTCATCGTGAAGTTTAGAGTGGTTTCATCCCTGACTGCTCACTCTCCTTGTAATATGTGCACATTCAGTATTCAGTATTTGTGTTTACTATGCATGTCTACACACTACATACAGTGTATTTAATGGAGATTCAAATCTTACATTCAAGGTATTGTTTCCCACTGTGTGTATTGAACTGAACAGTTTCCACTTCATATTTATATAATATATATTGTTGTATTTGTGCAATTCAAAGAAAGTAATGATGGTTTTTACATGACTATTCTATCTAAATGCTGCACTAATAAACATTTATTATAAATTAGCATAAACGCTGCTAAGTGTAACATGTTTGACAGCCTGAAAAAATCCCAGGTACCACGACATTTACAATAATAATATATGTAATACATGTATTTTATATTATCTTGTCACTGAAGGCACATTGTTGTCCTAGACTTATTCCACTATCAATCTACACTATGTAGGGTCCTGGCCTATGTCCCCTTAATGTCCTGAGGTCCCCAGAGGATTACCAATCCTGCCCTAACATTGTCGGAGTAAATCTAATTTGTGATTGTGGGGATAAAGTTTGACCTTTACTCTACGTGATAGCTCGGCCGACTTACTTGATTCACGGCGCGACGGCACAGGCCACAGGTGAGAGCAACCGCTGCCAAATGCCCCTGAACAGTTTGTCATTCCTGAAATATAGCGTCACCCTCTCAGGGATCTAGAGATGGTGACTGTGGTCAGGGAAGGCATGATAAACAAGGAGAGGAAAGTTATGGACAGAGACCTGCTCGTTTGTGACTACGCTCCTCGACAGGGAAGATGTAGCATTCCCATGGCGACGGCAGGCGGACTTGGCAGCGATACAGAGGCAGCAGCTATGCAGACTTCCTCCCTGATGTGTTTGGGCAATAACACAGTATTTGTAGCCTCAGATATGTCCTTATGAGAGGATGTGGCTGACAGAAAAAGAACATTTCTACTGTCTGGTGGGAAAATGTAACTGTATCTCATATCAGGAGAGAAAGTCAGTCTGTGCTGAAATACAACACCTCACAAAGGTACAACAGATTTATTTTTTTCTAGGTTTATGGCATAACCTTTCTTTCCCAGTTGTTAAAATGTTCTTTTCTATATGGCTTGTATTGCTTCACTAGAGAGAAAGAAATATATATAGAGTATATAGAATAGAGTATAGATAGAGTATAATAATAGATAATAGAGTATTCTGAAATATGCCTTTGAAATAAAGTAAAAGCAACAGGGATATACAGAAAATATAATATGTCACTTCTATATATAACACTTCTTGTCTCAAACAATTAGATCTATATCATTTATTTTGTTGACTTGTGCAATTAAATTATCCTAAAAGTTTCCAACAATGTTCAAACCCAGAGAAAACTCCCATTTTATCCAAGGTAGCGGAACGTTCCATTTTGATCGCCTGTTGTATTGCGTCATTTTCGCTTTACCTGTTTCTTTGTGCGTCTCTAACAACGTATGATGAAGGACAAACACAATGCTAGGTAGCTAGCCAGTTAGCCAATCGGCTGATCACGATTATTCTCTGCCGTCTGCTGCGTAACATGAATAAACATTAATACATGACCTCATCCGTGAATACGTTTGCGCTTGAGTTGCGTCAAGTGGAAGACAACAACTCCCACCATCAAACCAGGTCTTCAGTTAGTGTTTTGATAGAGAGAAAAGTGTATAATTTGGTTTCAGATCAGCTCTATGTGGCTGTGAGGGAATCTGCATCAGCGTGTGTGCTTGTGTTAAGGCCTGGGATTGTGTCACATATCCTCCTTTGATAGGATTAGCCCCGGCACCAGCGGTTGCGCTGAACATTTTCGTTACATCACATACGGCCCACATGTAAATTCCATCGAGCTGAATTTCTACCGGTGCTATGTAATTAGGCTGTGTAGTCTTAAGAGGAACAAAGATAAGCGGTCAAAGATGGAGTGTAATAGGATTAGAAAGGTGCAGAAAATGGCTCCAGTTATATATAATCATCTCTTTAAGCAGAATCCAGACGGAGAAAATGAGCCATCACACGCAGAACGCAACACACATTTCTAGAAATAGCACTAACTAGACGAACGCTACCGATCCCCGGGTTGTGTTTTCCAAAGTAAACAGGGACTGAGCCTCCACAGACGGACAGAGAATCAGTCTAAATTAGCCTTTAGACGTCTGACTGGCAGCAGGGCTCAGCGGCCGCCTGCGTCAACTCCATTGTCATCCTGTGGCAGGTGGACGGACAAGGTGGTTAGGAAGACAGCTTCAATCCCGACCGATGCAACGAAGTCAGACATTTCTACAGGGATTGGTCTTTTTTATATGCCACCAATTTCCAATCTTCGACTTTCATCACACACTAACAAAACCATCATCTGTCGTAACGGGAAAAGAAGGGGGGAAATGATGACGGCCATTTGTAAGACGTGGTGAATAATACTGAATTACATAGTGCTCCAGCAGGTGTTTACCACTGTTCCAGTCGTGTCGAAAGGATTCACCCTTGATATGTCCGAGAGTTCTTGCTGGCAGCGGAAAAAAAAATTCTTCACGATTTCCTTCCATTTGCAGCTGAAAGCATGGGGACTCATTTTAGTGGGACCCAGATTGCTTAACATCTGTGCTCTTGGCCTTGCACTGTCTCGGAGTTGTTACTTTTGTCTGGGGGAATAGAGCGGGTGATGAGGCGAAAAGTGGCACAGGCTGAAAACTCTCCCTGTGGGCAACAATTTCTCCAAGGTTGCTTTCTTGCAAATAAAGCCCGTGGTTGCCATGGATGGAGAGGCTGATAAAAAAGAAAGTGTGAAAATGGATTGACTGACTTGATGCCATTTAAGAGACAGTATTTTGAAGAGGAAATGTTGCTGCATATGCTTAGTTTGCCTTTAATTTCTTTGCACTGTATTTTCTTTTATATAGGAATCACACATATATCAACATACACCCGTCTCATAGTTTAAAAGGTCCACATTGGGATTATTGGTGCAGCTGAAATGAAAGGTTCAGTGTGTAGACTTTAGTGACTCATCTCACCCTCCCCTTCCAAACATGACAGAGAACCTGTGGAAGCCTTCAGTTGTCATAAAAACTCAAAATATGTAAATATAAACTATTTAAATATAAAGGGCCCATTTTAGGGTAAAGAAAACAACAATTTGTACAATTTAGATGAAACACACTAGTGAAAACATCACTATATCATATTTCTGCCAATAGATACCACCATAATGTAGACCACACATACTATGTGGTCTCAGACTGGATGAATTCTATCCACGGTTCGGTTTGTTTGCTCTGTGAAAACACTTCTTCTGGTTGTTCAGACTTTCAGACCAATCGCGGGAAGTTGAGACGACATTAAACAATGGAAGAATAAGAAGCAGAAGACTTCATAACCCGTTTATATAATACAAGTCAACAGTGCAACAAAATTTAACACATCGGCATTTTAATCCTAATGAAGATGCTGCTGTATTAGACTTCATTAGTTTTGGACTGATATGCATAATTAACTGTCAACTGAGTGTACGTAATTTATGAATTGACTTATAGACTAACAAGTAAACATGTTCTTCTATTTGCCAATGTGCAACTACATTTTGACAAATGGTTTAGACTCAAATTTCCCCCCAACCATAGAAATGATATCAAAGCATCACATAAAAAAACATCTGTTGAGCTTTGTCACGTCATAAATAGCACAAAGGACGCTGCGACAAAAGGAAAAGTTTATAATGAAAACCCGGGCAGAGGACAGTGTTGTCCTGCAGTGGAGCACAGGATGTCTTTTGGCATTTGACTGCTGACTAATAATTCTCAGCGCCAACAGGCTTCATTAAGGCAGAACCTAGGCGGAGATTTCAGCTTTGGGCACATGGACCGTTGTGGCAGATTGCAATGATTCACCCCCTTGAATCCCTATCTCACCCCCTCCAGTCTTGTTTTTCACAACAACGCCACTGCCAAGCCATCAGCCCACCCAAGCTGCTGCACCTTTCTTCTCTACTGACATAAATTGGACAAAAAACAAACTACTTCATGGATGTTTCTTCTGTGCCCGCACACATGCACAAAAACAGCCCAAATCCGAGCTCTAATCCTATTTGCCTGTGTCATTTCGGGGACCTTTGGCAGGGTAAGAGAAGCAGTAAGCTGCTCTTGTCTTAAGGGCAGCATGTGGAGAGCAAGACACATTAATCACAAGGGCACCAGGAAGGAGCGGGAGGGAAAAGCATCGGAGAGTGAGGTGGGTGTTTGAAAGGTTGTACTGCAAAGAAAAAAATTCCCATCAGTTCGCCACCGCTCTTGTCTCACAGGCTGGAGGCGTTCGCAGAGACCAACGTGGAATCGCATTAGGATTTGTCCAGAAAGCATCAGGAGGTTGGGGGCAACTGCTCACATCACAGACGCTCTGCTATATAAATACATGCACATGATTGTCGGTATGCAAATGCGCACTCTGGAAATATCCGTGTGGATGCAAAGTAAATGTTTTCTGCCTGTTCTTCATTGTCTAGTGAATTGAGAGTCGTGCCTTCAGATACTTGCAAATATGAATTTTGTATTATATTTGTAATGCTAAGACGATCCTGGGAGATCAAGGCAATATTACAGCGCATCGAGCATGTTACGAGTCCTCCCTGAAGATTTGGCCGAGTACCAGTGAGGATTAGACGGAGCAAAAAATAGGTTTGCAACAGCGTGTAGTTGCCATTCACAAAGGATTTGAATACATATGCGGACAGATTAATGGACGGATGGACAGACAGAAATGTTGGCAATCCATCATCACCATGGAGGGAGGAGGGCTGGGGGGTATTTGCCTCCAGGAGAGACACGTTTTAAGAAAGCACACAAATTGGCTGCGTTTCCCCTGATGAAAGCTAGTTCACACAATAATGAATCTTTAGCCGGCAGTGATTTAATAAAAATAGGCCGGTTCTGAGCAGAGGGGGACTCATAAATCCTAGGGACAAAACCTCTGCTTAAAATCAGGAATGATTTGCTGATCTGATATTCAGACAATTGCCAGTTTTGGCCTAAACCAAGGCACTTGGAAAAATAATCCGTTATTCCTGCAGGGCTGGGTCTCTGTCAGTGAAATAACCCTCGGCCCCTCGGCCTGTGCATCCCAGGCCGAAAAGGGGAAACAGACCTTGGATCCACTGAGATATGAAACCTCCTTCCAATAACCTGGAGCCTCCACTATTTTCAGATGACCCTCTTTTCTCCGTCTCCTCAGCTCTGGGCTAGATGTTTAAGTAGGTCCAGCTTTCTGCAGTTCTAGAAGAACCGCGATGACACATGCCAGAGGTCCATGACCTATGTCCTTTTTAAATGTATTTCAGTCCCACGCAGAAGCCATTAAGTTCAAAATCAATCAATCCCAATCCCATTTTCGTTGCATAAGGCTTAAGTGCTGAGAAGAACGTCCATTAAAATCAAGCCCTTTCCTAATGGGTTCATGCAATGCTGGTTAAGAATTTCAGTAGCAGGTAAATATCTGTGTTTTGTTGTGCAGCAGAGTTTTAAATCACGTGTCTGCTCTTATGTTCTCCGGCACAACAGGAGAGATGCGTTGTACTTTGACCTGCTCTGAGTTTGTAACAGATGAAGAAGAAAGCAACCATAGCGATGGTGATAGTAGCCTATAGAAAAAGTTAATGATGCTCCAGATTAAAAAACAAGAGGATGGATTGGATGGACAAAAGAAAGAAAGCGACTGCAAGGACAAACACGCCATTGTTGTGTCTTTCCCTCATTGGAGAGCACTGGAAGAAGAGAGGGGAGTAAGGGTTAAAGTGGATCATGGAGGAAAACATTGAGGAAACCCTTACAGGAAGTCTAATTTGAAGGATGTTAACAGCTGTACGATATAATAACTTTGTATTATAGTGTTTATGTGACAGTCAAGAAGTCATAAATCACATACAGACATTGGATTGCAGGGTTTTAATCACAGGAATAGAAAGCTGCCTACATGCAGGATGAGGGAAGCGTGTGAGAGGGTCAAAATGTTCTTGGCTTTCGAAACATTTAAAATTCCTCCACATCAAAACCTCTCTCACCAAAACCGTGTATTCCCTTTGCAGCCTCACTGACACCCCCTGCCTTGCAGTACCTATTCAACACCAAGGCCATTTGCAGCCTCAGTAATGATGATGGCAGGGAGAACTAGGAAGGCTTTGAAAGGCGTCTCTTTGGACTTCGTGGGCTGGAGATTAGCACACAGGATCCGGCTGCTGCTTCCGCAGAAACACTCCGGCTTTGAAATCTCAAATGAGGACCAAGAAGGGAGCGATGCCTGTAATCTTCTCATCTGTAATGCATCTGGTTTTCTGCAACTTTTATCACTGTGGCCAAATGAACACTAAAAAGTAGCCAAGAATAAATGATGATGATATACAGGATCGTGTATGACCGGCGCCTCACAGTCAGTCTGTCCGTCCACATCTCTTCAAACAGAAAAGTGGGCAATTGTTGTGATTCAGATCATTCTGCCAATATATTCATTTTTGTTTTAAACTGATTATTTTGTTCTCTGGCCCTGGAACAAACGTGGAGGATATAAAAGCTACAATCAACTAAAAATAAACGCTAGATAGAAAGATACTGATATGTAGTCAGGGACAATGTTTTTGCCGTGTATCGTTCCTCTTTGATCTGAACGCTGACGTGTTCAGAGTGTGGATCCGAACGCAGCTCTAAAGAGGAACAGTATCAATTGTTCAGGCGTATAAATGACTTGACAGCTATTTCTGAAAATCTGAGGGGGATAAAAATGATTCTTTTGTTCGGTTAATTAAGAGAACAAACGAATCGATGATGTTTTTACATTTCAAAAGCACAGACGGTGAATAATTCGCTGGGGATTGCAAGTTTTGCCACAACAAATCATTCATGTTTTGAAAATTTTGTAAAATATCGATGGCTTCCCTGGATCTATTTGCAGGAATGTAAAAAAAAAAGAATCACCAGCAGTTTGTTTTCCTATTTAACCTTCTCAGTATTATGTTTGCGATGGTGAGACTTTTGGAAGCTTTACCATTAGCGCTTTCAAGCAATTACTAATTACCAAATTCGTTTAAACATAAAGTTTGTGGTGCTTTACGAATGTTTTAAGTGTAAAGTTTTGGGTTTAATCAGTTCAGATTAGTTCTTTCAAGAACAGAACATTAACTATAAATGGATTTCCTCTATTTGCAGTATGACACTTGCTGAGAGCCCCGGACTTGATGATGTCAAGGTTTACTTTGAGGCAGAGCCACACTGTTGTACTATGTGCATTATTGAAAGCAGCAATGATCAACATCAGCGCCGGGGAGCACCGGGAG
The DNA here is from genome assembly GCF_963576545.1 of Limanda limanda. Classification (NCBI taxonomy): domain Eukaryota; kingdom Metazoa; phylum Chordata; class Actinopteri; order Pleuronectiformes; family Pleuronectidae; genus Limanda; species Limanda limanda. Next base: position 6,028,418 of record NC_083655.1, read on the forward strand.
ATTATTAGATCGAAGGCCTTTCAGTGCCTGCAGACAAAAAGAAAAAAAACATCACCAAATATGTCTCTTGCTTCATTATATGATTTCCTCAAGGCCAAACAACAAGCTGTTGAAAATCAATTGAGATATGAACATACTGTAATTCTTCAGGTTTGAAGTGATACTTAACAACAGAACATTTTTGGATCCAACACACAGGGTCTCATCTTCCGGCAGAACTGAGACTGACCCCATGGGTGTTTAGAGTTTTCAGTGAGATGCAGGCGTGTGCACAATGCATGTTACGAACACACACACACACACACACACACACACACACACACACACAAATAAACACACACACACACACACACACAGGTGGTCTGCTCACATGATAAGTTTCCTCTGCAAGGAAGCGTTCCCTCCGACGACCAGACTGCGATCATAATAGCGGACTGCCAAGGTGAACAGTGCACCTGGCTTTTTAAGACAAGGAGAGGTCTCACTCTGATTGTTTTATTGCCTGTTCCAACCGAAGCCGACACTTGATAAATTAAGAGATGTAAGAACAACCTTTTTGAACCATGCACCTGGCAGACAAATATTTTTCTCCATCATTAAACTCATGAAAGTAGATCTTGGAAGGCCCTAAGTTCACATGTGCCAGGCCCTTTTTGTTTTGTACATAATTTGAAGCACTGATTCTTTGTAGATTTGAAAGGTGGATGTTGTTTGTTCATTCCTGTTTTGTGGGGAACACAGGTTTTATAAAACAGAAACAAATATTACATGCAAGATATCACTGCACCATATTCTCCCTGGACGTGGGAGGGACTGATAGGAACACAATATTTAATGTCGCTGTGTTTTCTGGAGAAACCAAAACCCACAGCACTAAATCATGGGAAGCAATTTCCTTAGGAATGATGTAGCAGCATTAGAACAATTCACTGACAAATCCGTCAACGTCTGAAACGCAGAAGAGATGAAATAAGATTCACTTTCACTTTTTTTTGTACCCTCCACGGCCCTGATCTCCTCCCAAAGACTGTGTCATTATAACAAGACTGTGCACTCGTCCCTTTTTCAAACACCTCTGAAGTGGCAAGTCGCGAGTAGTCTAAGGAAAATCCCTTCAAGGAAACGATCCAGATATTTGCTTTTATCTGCGGTGGTGCCGCAACTCGCTAAAACCCCCGTCGCCTCCTCTACCTCCGTGTTGCATGTTAACCACACAGAGTAATAGAGCACGGGTTGTTGGTTGTGATGTCTAATTATGTGCAGCACAGAATATGGATTACCGCTAACGGTGGATCATAAAGCCTGTGAAAAAGAAACAGCAATGATTGCACATTCTCTGCACACACCTAGAAATCCCCTTTCTGCATTCAAACCTGTTTTCCTCAGCGCCCTTGCACATTATAACCCCATCACCTTGTTCTTCCACAAATGCCATAATTCCTCAGCAGGTGTCTCTACAATAGGTGAGCAGTGTTCCGTACGACGGGCGACTTCGTAGCAAGGAAGGTGAAAAAAAGACAACGAGAGAGAGGGAGAGAGAGTGGTCACGCTCATGCAGACAAGTGTGATTAATCTGACCAGGTGCCGTGCCGCACAGAATGAGGATAAACCTGGGGTTTTTGCCCAGTGGCTGGTACCATTACGGATTCCCTAATCCAATCAGTCATCCCCATCAACACCACAAGAACCTGTGATCCAAGCTGCCTCTGCTTAACATGTTTCTATTTCCTCAGTGTTTTCCCACAATGTGGTTTCCAAAGGGACGTGAGAGTATGAAATCTTAAAGCGGTAGAAGCATCTCTGGGGATTTAGCTGCTTCCGCACTCAATTAGCACATCTCGTAGCGCTCAGGTGAATGAGGAAATTCCCTTTGGAGTGATGCATCGGAGCGATCATTCAAGGCGACTGCCAGTCAAGCCGAGGCAGAGGAGAAGCCCTTTCTACCGCTTCACATGAATAAGTCGCATTTAGCAGAACCCAATTCCAACATGGCGAGCGTTTACCAGCGGCGAGCACTCGATACATTGGAGTTATTGATGTTCTGTGCAGAGTGATGAGCGTTTGCCTTCAGTCCTATAGGTGAAGAATGTCAAGGTGTAATGGGGAAGTGACTTCTCAAATGACTGTTCTTACAAGGAAAATTGACTTCAACCAGAGGTAGAGAAAATATAAATTTCTAATTTTAAATGCGAAAAATGTGAACTGTTCATGTGCCAGCGTATTTCTTGCTTATGAGGGGGTGAAAAGCCTCCAACACAACGATGGGATCAAAAGAAGTGAAGCTTAATTGCGGGTTTGAACGAGATCAAGATATTCATCAAGATACTCATCTTGATCTCATGAAATTCAATCGCTCTCTCAGTGAACCACATTATTTGCTGGCATCTAACATTGATTGAACTGCCAAACCTATTTAGACCCAAAAACCCAATTATTATCCCGTAGTTTCGGAACAGGGCATATTAGTGCCATAATATCTGAAAATGACCTGATGTTGGCGGAATATGTTAAAAGTCTGGAGAGATCCTAATAAACAGATAATTAATATTGGTATTGAAAATCAGACTGCATGTTTATAGCAGCCACTCAGGTGGGTTCTTAAATCTTCAAAAACAAGATATGATTTGATTAGAGTGACTAAATATTCAAAATCTATATTCCTCATCTTAATAAAGTGTCACAAAGGGGTTAGGTTAAATACATGCAGTGAAGTCTGATGGGTATGTAAGAGTATTGGTGATGTTGCTGCATTTCCAAGTCAAGCCCCTCAGAGCTCCCACCTTCCTGAAGCTGCTCCAGTGAAGCAATTCTCTTCCTCTGTGTTCCCCCTGTTTGTCAGTGTACTGGCTGCACTTTGTTGAAGCACATTTCCTTCAATTTCTGTGCTTTTACTCTTTTAAGTATTTTGTCCTCAGGGGTTGAACTTATCTCTAAAAGAACAAATCTCAAACACATGCGAAGGAAATGTTCGAAGACACAAAGAGCAAAAAGAACACCTTGTTAAGCCCTATGAGACATATAGTGGTTTGTGAATATGCATATACAAATAAAATTTGATTGATTGTTGGGGGAGAAAAGAAAAGAAATCTGCAGCTTACCTCGAGATTAGATCAACGCTTGTAGCACTTAACACAAAAAATTGATAGAGACAATTGCCAAGTTGGCGCTTGTGCAATGCAAAGTTCACACTTGACATTTTGGTCATCTGTTTATAATAATATTACTGAGCTGTCTCCATTAGGCCGTGCCAGTGCAATGTCTTGAAAACAGGTGTGATTTTACAGATAGTCCGTCCCTTCCCCTGCTAAAAGTAATGGACTAATCCTGTAATGCAGATCAACAGGTTAAGTATGAAACTAAAGCCATACAAAGTCCGAATTCATCCTCCTCTCCTCAAAGAGTCGTGTATTTCCGAAGCCCCTAGAGTGTGAGCATCTTCAACCTTGTACACAGAGCGCCGGACGCCGTTTCCTCCGTGCCGTTAGTGCTTTTCAATTTGTTTTTGCAGAGGTAGCAATTAGGGCATACGCAGGACTCAAGGTCAAATGTAACGTCGGTCTTTGTAAACAAGACATCAACAGGCTGTGCTCTGAAAAACAAGGTTTTTTCAATACTAATAAAAGCACCGGCATGACTGATAGGACTTTGGCTTACAGCAGCAGGGATTTGATGGCTTTGACTTGAATACTAAGAGCAGACATTTCAGTGCTACACGCTGGGGCTCTACATCTGACTCATGCCTCAGTCCACGGAGTAAGGAACGCTACAGCATCATATTTCTAAACTTGTTTTAACTGGAATAAGACAGTAATGACGGCAAGATCTAATTCCTAAAAAGGCAAACAGCATGGCAGCTGCTTTTGAGATGATTAACTATGCCCAGGCTCATTGTTTTGCACTGCTTTCACTGCCCTGAACCGGTGTGTCACTTTGGGGCCCGTCTCACATTAATTCACAAGGACAAACATGAATAGACGTGCCCACTCGCTCCAAACCCCCACATCCCCCCCAAAAAAATAAACATATACTCCAGCCTTTTGGAATTATGTATCTTTTTCCGTCCTTGATTGAAAATTCATCAGCAAAGGCGGCAGGAATACGACCTGTCAGAATATCCATCATCGCTGTCAGAAAAATCACATCTGTATTCATCAATAGCCCCGGGGCCAAATGTGAACCTGCTCATCATCCCCTCACGGGCTGCTTATAAGGGTCACTCTTAAAAAGTCAAAGACAGATTCTGAATGCTGAGATAGAAGTGTGAAATTCATATGTTAAACATTAAATTCTCATTCCACTGTTCAGACTTTTCTTAAGAAATAAGGTTCTCTGGTGGAAGTAATCGGTTCCGACAATCTTCGTATAAAACCAGTGGAAATAAATGGCAATTACTCCAGATCAAACTTTTCCAATCAGCTCCCGCCGTTTGATTCGTGTCACGCATTTTGAAGTTCATACATCTGAACTTTGTTTATTACAATCGTCTGCCGTTTCCTCGTTTGATCTCCCGGGTCATTTGAACAGATCATCTCAAAGCCCAGAGGGTTGTCTTTGTTCTTCACAGTCACTCGTGTCCAAGGCATGAGACAGACTGAGATCGGCGGCCTGATTAAAGCCTGAGCAAACCACACTGCTATTTCAGGAACAAATCAGTGATTTGATTCTTTAAAAGGGGAGAAAAATGAAAGAAGACGGTAGAAGGAGAAATGTTGAGTTAGATTTTTCGTTAATAATTTCCTTTGCTTTAAAATCCCCCAGCAGGAGAAAAAGAGGATGTAAATTTTAGAAACCTTACAGGGAGGGATCGGGCATCTGCTAGAATCTTCCCACCATCAGTCTGTAAAAAGAGGCCACTTTGCATTCTGTTCCAATCCCCCCCCCCCCCCCCCGAGCCAAACATAAAGTCAAACAGCCACAGAATGATTTCCCTACCCTGACCTCCACTAAGATGATACCTACTTATCACACGCAATTACTATCTTATTGACTTGCATACAATGTTCCTGCTGAATCAGCCCCGTTCTGAGTGAATCAGTACGACGTATGGGATTAGATGTAGAGAGCAAGAATGTATTCTATTCTTCTTCTTCTCTATGTTATATATTTAAGTATCTAGGAGGAATACCAAGTGGTTTGTACTGTATAGATTTAGATCCACTTAGATAAAGGAATAAACTATTTTCCAGTACATGGTCCATTTCCGATTCTGATCTCTGTGTTAGCTCCCTCTCGATGCTGATCGGCTTTGTTTTGTTTTGTAATAATGTACAAGCACCATACTGATGTTTTGCCTGTCCTATTTAGTAGAAAGGATCAAATGCTACCCACTGTGATGTGTGCTTTGTGATGTGTTTATGCACAGTGGGAACATTTTCCTTGATGTGACAGTCGACTTCCTTAAAAAAGCTATTACGCACCACCATGGCCAGACAAGAAAAGGACTCATAGGAAGGAGGAGAAGCTTCTCTGGCTTCTACTGGCTGAAAAGAATAAGCCTCTGTGATCACACACATCATCACAGCTGGGTGTGGTCAGGTGTGAGCTGCTGTGCTGGTAGCAGCAACCAGCAGGTATTACAGAGACACACCACATCACTGCTGGGTGTGTGAAAGTCACGCTGGGGCCACCAGCTGCCAGGGGTAGTTTATTAGACTGCAGTTAATCCAAAGGCGTTTTTACGGATTGGTCAACTAAAACACCTGGATGAGGTTAAGAGAACACTGTGGTTGTGGTTTATAAGAAGGTGAACGTTAGTGGAGAGCAAGTCGTAAACTCTAATTCGCTGCATGAGAGCGACCTTTACAAGAACTAAAGCAAAAACATGTTAATCCATCTGTTGACGAGCAGGTGGACATTTAAAACATCCATAATGTTTTTTACCATTCTTTAAACCAAAATCCTCATAACTTTTGTCTGTCAACTCTTCTCTTAGGTCTAAACAGACAGTGGCAACGGTGGCGTAAGATATGTAATCATAATTTGACTGAAGGCTGTAACACCTACACCTACTGCAGCAAACCTTATCCCCCCCATTCATTCTACCATGACACATACAGTATAGGCCACATTACTTCTTAAGACGCTAACTTATTAAAGTACCAAAACAAAAACGTAAATCGACCGAAAACCAAATATGATAGAAAAACGAAAGAAAAACGTTTCTTTCACACTTTTCATCTTGATTATATCTGGATCGACATAGAAGGAAAGACCATGAGGCTTGAGCGTGTGATCATCTCCTTGGGTTCGGCCACGTCCTTGAAGATGCTACATGTATATTCGAGTGGGCAGTTTGATAAGTTAAGGATTTTTCTGTATGGGTGTGGTGGTGGTGGTGGTGGTTGGGGGGGCCAAGAGCCTGTGCCGACACAGGCACATCGCTCATCCCCGCACAGATTAATGGTGTAGTCCCACAGTCCTCTGACAGATTGCTGCGCCGAAGCTCGGGGAAACCTCCAGAGATGAAGCTCGCTGCCAATTACCTTCCTCAATAATGTCCGCTCAATGCCTGGATGACAGGGACATGCCCCCAAGGATCTGAGTGGGCTCCTATCGAAGGCGAGAGTCGCCGGCTGCGTGAGTGGTGCGGTCGCATATGGAAACATCTGTAGGTGGTGGGGAAAGTGAACTGTAGTGCAATTATAAAGCTTTCACTACCTCATCACGTCTGTGCCGTGATTACGTACAACTGTGGGAGTGTGAAGAGGCCACTGTCTATTTATGACACCACCTTAGGAAATATAGGTTCTAGTGAATCACAATGAGAATGCTGCATGTTCCCGGAATGGTGTACAAAAAGCCGAGAGATGACATGGAGTTAGTGATGGTGAAGTATACTCTGGTCGGCCGAGAGGTTGATGTGGTTGTAGAAGTTTGATGATGAAGGAAAGGACCGCGGACCCAGTACTTACAAGTATAATGATGTTTATTACACAACAGCAGTACAGGTCAAGACGAGCTCTAGAACTCGGAGAAATCACCCAGGCCAAATAGTGAAGTCTCCCTTCTCCCTGCAGGGCAAGAAGTTTTATAGGTGGGACCCCAAAACTAGAGATAACATTACATCACACAACAGGGCCTTCAGCCTAAATAAGGGCATGTTTAGTATCTTGTAGTGTGAGGCGTCTTCATGGTAAAGGTCAAAGAGTATTCTCTGGGGGAGAGGGTTAACGCATACCTTCCATACCATATGGGATAGTGTTTAACTGGTGTGAGAATTTGAGAATCAACACACCGAACATGATAACATGTCATCATGGTTTATAACCATGTTAGAAAGAGTTATTAGCTAAAATCATTAACTCTAGTGAATACACAACAATGGCAGCAGACTTTTTGATCACATGTCCAGGGGAAAAGGTTCGATCCTTCAAGGGCAAGGCACAAGGACTTCAAACTGTGCCGGCCTCGGAGAACCACCCTCAGTGATGGTGTGGATAAGTGGGGTTGAAAGGAGAGACCGGGCGCTCGCAGGAGATTCTGACTCTCACTGCTGATTTGGACATCCATTTTAATGTGACACTTAACACTTATTCAGGAGCTAAACCTGGAAAACTCACAGGGTTCCTCCTCGCACAGTCACACTACTCCCGCAGCAAGGAAGCGCTAAGCCATTGCGGGCATCAAAAATGCATTACCTGTGCTCCTCTGTCTGCTCAGCATTCTCACCAGTGGCACTGGCTTATTGTCGGCACAGCACCTCACTGACAGCAGAGCAGTTTGTAGGGAGGAGGAGAAAGGGAAGAGAAACAGGGCAGTAAAAGAAACAGGAGAGATAAACACTGGTGACACTGCTTTATGACAGTGCTCTAATTCTGCAGAGTTCAGTTCTTTGCTGAAACTAAAAAGTCCCATGACTCTTTTGAGGCTGCTGTCAAAGGCTTTGTGAAACGCTTCCGTTTGGTCCCAACATTCTGCACAAGGACATAAAAACTTGTCTAGAATTCCGTATCAGAGGAGAAAGTTTTGTCTCTGATGTCTAAGGACTTGATTTTTAACTCCATTCTTCTTTTTCCAGCATACAGATCAATTCTGGACCAAAATCTCATTAATTGCTTCACTATAGAACTAAACTTGCATCCTGCCTCGGCGAGTGTGGGACCATCCAATCCTACAGGCCCAAGAGAAGCTCCCAAAAAAAAAGAAAAAATCGATCCCAAAGACACTGAAGGCATAATGTCGACCGCGCTGTGATAAGGCACATCAGCAAAAAGGTGTAATTGAAAATTACAAAGACTCGCCTTCCTCTGTCCAAAGTTCTGGCTCTATCTGTAAATTGCTTTTGCACTTTTTCCTCGGCTGGCGGAGTGGAGCCGCCTGTCTGAAAGCACTTAGGTGTAAAATAGTGCTGATAAGACTGTTTATATGATGTTAAAGGACATTGAAACTGGTTGAAACCAGTCAGGCTACTGTAACTTTGACTTTTAGTGACAGAAAGATCTATTATTCAGAGCTCTGTTTTCTGGACAATAAAAAAAGCCCATAAACAAAATGTTTATATATTTTGTTCTGTTTGTAAAATCAAAACTTCCTTCTCCCTTTATTGGTTTTGCAAGTCAAACATGTTTGTCCCATTAAGTTCTCATGGTGCCATCGGCTATTTATTATTTTGTTTGTCTTTCGTTGACGGGATTAAGATGGGGAATACAGCCCAAATCTCTTTGGAGAAAACTCATTTCAAACCATTACGGGCTCAAAAACACACAACCAATTATATAAAGTGAAGCAGTGCAACAATGGGCCCCATTTTTCTCATCCCCCCCATCTTCTTCTTCCCGAACAAACAATCACGTCAGATCATTACGAGCTTGTAACGCAGCACGCGCTGCAATCAGCCGAGTCATGTGTCTTCTCCTGTGTAATACGTGGGAACATGTGTGAGGCAGACAAAAAAATTGTGTAGTATCAAGACACAAGATGGAGGAGAGGACCAACAATGAGGGGAATCACGACAAGGAGGAAAACGCATTATTTCTCCATAATACACAGTCAAAAGAACGTGAGATATTTAGGCTTGAGGCCTGACTGGCAGCTATTTGTTTACGTGCATCTGCTCTTACATTAAATTCCAGATCCATTCTTGTGCCTTAACATCGAGAATATATACAAAAGGACATTTCATTCCAAGCAACTGTTGCCTGTCTCTCCCTGGTTAGAACAGAATATGCAGCAGGCGTCCGTAGTACATTTTCATTCACATACAGTACAAAGGACACTTTGTGGGCCGAATATTAATGTGTTTTTCAGAGTAATGTGACAAGCGTACATCTTGGCCTATGGGCCCGACTGACGAGAACAAGAAGAATGGGAAGGGAGAAAGTATTTAATAGCGTTTTGGCTCCGGCGGCTGGAAGGTGAAAAGGAAATTAGCATTATCTATAATGTGGTAACAAGTAAAAGTGGAAAGCTCAAATGGCGCCCCGGCCAGATTTGGCAGAGGAAGTGAGAAAATGCGACAACTCAAAAACTATATTTACGGGTACGACGGGCGACAATCTTCTCATGACAGTGAAATGAAAATGACTTATTTCTGCGTAATTACAGCTTGAAACGTCAAATATTAATTCAGCACATGTCGCCCTTTAAATGGTTCAAGCCTTACAGAAGTGGCAATTAATTAGTGCATATAGCCGCTTGCATTGAATCCTCGTCCACGTATTAATCATTTTGTTGCTGACAGTGACGCTCATTTATTCAAAGTCTCATCACAAAGCCACAAACGCCGTGCCAGCGAGATGCACTAATTGATATCTTCCTGCCTTCCACTTCCTCCCACTTCTCAATATAGTTTCATAAGGCGGAGGATGGGGGGGGGGGGGTCATCTTTGGTTGAGTTGCCAGTCAATTGAATGGCCCGCTTCATCTCTATTCGACCTAATGATCTTCTGTCAGCAGGACAGAGGCGGCGGTGGCGGTGTGCGTCTGACATCCGCCACCTCTCCACCCGGCTGACCGAGCTGAGGAAGCCATCAATACCTTTGTGGTCACACTCGATCAAACCGCTAAATTACAGAGTAAGAGTAACAATACAGTCTCAGCAAAACATTTCTGAAGAAGAGAGCAAACACCGGCCGTAAATTCGGAATGCAGAACAAATAAGAACCGCATTTATTATGATTTATCTCCGACTGGTAGAGACATATGTGCGGCGCATTTTTCTTAGGGTGCTGTTTTAAGTCCCAGATGAAGATGTTTTGCAAGTTAATGAAAAAATATACCGCGGTCGGCCATATGTATTCTCCTCAGGTGAGAGCCGGCGTCTCGTTTCTCCGCCGTCGGGGGTTTCAGTCGTGTCACTCCAGAGTTATTCAGAGAAATCTCTCCTCTTCTAAATAAAGGGAGCTCTTAAACATCGGCCGGGCCCTACAGTCTGACATTTCACTGCACAGCCGGGATATGGTGGTCAGGGTTCACAGCCAGTCTCATAAAAGGACTGGAAGGTTTTTATTAATATTTAAAGCTGCATTATCAACATTTTTTATAATACCAAAGGGTCAAACTCGGCAGTTTCCCTCAGTCATGCAGAGCTTTTGAGCCTTTTCTTTAAGGTGTTTGGGTTTCCCCTCCACCACAGGCTACCTGCCCAGCATCAACAAACCTGAAAAACAAGGTTACAGACGAGCGAGTGGGCATTTTAAAGGGATATAGAAAAGTTTAAAAAGTCTTATTTTTTCTCAGAGGTTGGAGAAATGAAAACAGAGCTGTTGTGGCTGCTTCTGTCGAGCAGCCAAAACAAAATAAAACAAAATGAGAAAAATAAATATTTCATTGAGCCCGACCGATTTATCAGTTTGCTGATAGAAACACGGCTGATCGGAGACTTTCACATTTATGTTTGTCAACAAAAAACCTTAAAATAAAACCTATGTGTATTTGTGTTAACACTACACTCAGTGATAACATTCATACACTGGTGTAAAGCTGTCAGGGGCAGTTTGGGGATCAGCATTTTGCCCGAGAACACTTCAGCATGTGGACGGGGATCGAACCACTCACCACTCATGGCACCAACCTTTTCGCATATTCTTTTAATTTATGGTTATTATGTTAAAATACATTTCATGGTTAAACTGTAAACCATCAAACCTTAATTACATTTCTTTGTCATAAGCGTTAGATAACGGGAAAATCAGCGAGACTCAAAACGTGTCACTTTATTTCTGCAGAACGTATAAATAGGCGGTTAATTTATTTAAAACTATCAACTTTAGAAGATGATAACATGTCAGTGTGTTTTTTGTGTGTCACGCATTATTCAGACACATTTTACTGATTGACAAAATGGAATCAAACAACTGAGAATGAACAGATCCAAAAAGGAGGTGAGAGTAATGAACAAGAAAACCAATAAGGGAACAAAATGCAGTGATTTGAGAGACAATTAATGCTAAACTCAGCTCTGACCCTGCAGAGGCAACAGGAGGGGGGGGGGGGGATCAGCCTTCCGAGGGGTTGGTCAGGTGCAAGGAGGAAGCTGCCCAGCGCTGACTGACCCCTACAGCCACAGATAGAGATCCGTGTTGGGCTTAATAGAAAACGGTGCTAATCGCATTAAAGTGACAAACATCATCGACTGGCCTGAGTAATCGGGGCCACATGGTGTTAAATAGTTCAAGGAGGCTAATGGGCTCTGAGTTTTGGTATTGATTGGCACCAGGGGAATGGTAAACATTTCCCAAAAGGCTCCTGTTCCAAATGCTCTCTCCCATAAATGAGTATGTGTGAATGTTGCAAAACGAGCCTCTAACCCCGAAACTGAAACTTCCTGTGATCTACCGCAGCCACGTATATACTGTGGAGTCACCTAAAAAGCAACCTGCCTCAATAAATACATCATCATAATTATATTGCAACATCACAATTCCGTGTGTCCCCCCCCCCCCTATTCATCCCCGCTAATATCCTTTTTTATTACGTGTCCACTCGGAGAGAAGCGAGCCAGACGAGCGGTAATGAAATGCCTTGGATATTGATGCGATCCCCCTCCCCTCCCTCCCCCCCCCTCCGCCAGCCTTTTCCAGAGGTTAAAATTACCCTGAAATGTTTGTGTTCGCTCCACTCCTCAGACCAAGATAAATATTGCCAATCTGGCTTTCGGCTGCCTCCCGCCCCGGCTCCCACTTCTGTGGCCAAGAAGAAAAATGGTCTGCTTTCCCAAAGGGGCAGAGGCAATAGAGCTGTGTGTGTGTGCGAGGCCATCAGAAGCTGTGTGTGCGACTTAAGGACGCCGCGGATATTCGATTGCACTTTCTCTTTCTCCGGGAGAACGCCATTTGTCTCTTCAACCTGCAGCCGCGTGATTGGTGTGGACGGCTTTCTCTGTGCGGGTGTCAGGGGTGAAGCTGAAATGGAACGTTTCGGAGTCAGTCATGGAAATGGCTCAAATGTTGATAGCGGGGGGGGGGGAGATTGGGATCCTCGTTATGCCAGATGGAACAAGATTATGATGCACTGTCTGCTCTGACAGCACCTGGCCTTGAGCTGCTTATCACAGGATGCTACATTTTACTCACACGTTGATATTTACCTGTCGGAGCATTCATGACTTAAGGACTTCATTATCCCTCCTAGGAAATGTTATTCAGCGCTGATTTACACGGAGCAAAGATTCTGCTTTGAAGTGATAAAATATCCACAGAAAAAACCTCGACAGTTTTCATGTGGATATTCCGCCGCTTCTAGCGAATGAGAAGCGCTGCAATACATTAGATCTCACTTATACAGCATTTGAGTGTGGACTCTTTCCCTTCACAGGGAAGTCAAGACTCGAGTGTGATGGTGAGTTCCGGCTCCAATTGACAGCCCCACACTTCTCTACACTATTGTAATTAGCCCCTTGGAGACAAAAACAACTCGCTGAAGAGGAAGATATTATTACTTCATCATGCTCCTGTCAGGAATCACACGTCTGGTCCCAGTCGGCATCAGCAAACTCAAACCAACAACAAATATACACTTTTAAATGTAAAACACGTCATTAAAACGTCTAAATGGTGCTTTGCCTTTTTTTATCCGTCTTCTCTGGATCTAAAGAAAAAGGAAGACCATGAATAAGCAGCCGCTCCATATGTTTTCTAAGGGGAATATAGATTCAACATACAAACTATAAATACCCCCTGTTTCATATTTCATAGGATTCGTTATGTGTCTTCCTGACGGCTCATGGAATATAATTCCACGTATTCGGTTTCTGAAGCCTCGGACGCACTCGCCTTGATTCATCAACGCCAACGAGACCAGAAAACGGATAGAGAGTAAAACAGTAAGTTAACAACACGGCCAGAACTCACGGCAGCAGAATACAAATAGCATCATTACAATTGGTCTTTGTCGGAGCAGGAATATAGTGTCTTGGCAAAGGGTGATCATTGCCTTACAAAGCCCTTAAAACAACATTGAAACAACTGTAGTATTATAAATTATTCAAACAGACTTGGGATGAGATATGAGCACCTGGAGGGGAATAAAGATGTTGAGTTAAAGTTGGTTAAGGTTATTCATTTCAAGTACGTCTGTCCGTCAGCCAGCAAATCATCTGTTTGGTGCGGCTGATTGTCTCGTTTGAATTTGGAAGCGAACCCTGTGCACAAGGACGCAACGTGGTCACACCGCGGTCGTCTTTGATTATAATTACAGATGCAGCCAGGAGAGAGAAGTTTATTTTTTTCCCCCCTCTCTCTCTCTCCTGTCTGCTTTTTTGTTGTGAGGGATTGAAAAAGGGACGATGCAATGAGCAACGGAATTAAAGCAGAAGGGAAACAGATAATACAAACAAACTTTCAACTTGGTTTCGTAAATAGTTTTAACATATTTTACATATCACTCACAGACATTATGCATATATTATTGCTGCATTAATGAACATCTGCTACTATGTGTTTTGAATGTTAATTTCTGAACCACATAGTAAGAATTCTACTACTTATACCACTTTAGTATTTAAGTACGAAGGACAGGCCCAGAGTCCGAGCTGTAATGATCACAATGTGGAGTCACCATGTTTTTGTTGCTTCAAATAATTAATTAAAACTAAATAATAAGGCAGGGTTTATGACATATACCTACACCGCATCTTGAAACCACCAGGGGGCAATCAAGATGACTCGGCTTCAATTAGGGATTTGTCATGCATCTTTATATAAAGTCTATACTACTACTACAAATACTACGGTTCCTCTGCATTTTCTATGCATTTTACTCGTCATTTATACTGAGCCTGAATATGGAAACGTTCCACACAGTCACATTTGGACACATCCAGTCTATTCTTTCCTATCCTGACACAAGTTATTTGTTTTCTCTATATATCAGATTGATTTCCTGTTGTGTACCACTCAAGTCGCATGGCTGCTGTGTCAGCTGTTACAGTAAACCCTGACTTGTGCATTTGAGCTTGGCCCGCCAAACACACACACACACAGACAAACACACACACAGACAAACACACAAACACACACACACAGAGGCACACACACACAAAAAGTATCTGAAATACAGCAAACTTTGAGAGAATAAACAAATCGATAGCAGCCGTGAGTTCTCGGTGTGTCCCGTGTTGAAGTGCTGAATATATGATGCATTGAAAACTCTGACCTTCTACCACTCGATTCCAGGCTTTCACTATTATCAACAGTGCGTTCTATGCTCCACAATAAGTGATTATAATTACCTGGGGTCATTGTCAACATCAGAAATCCAGGAACACCTATTGAATTTATATGTGGAGCTGTATAGAGAGACGGCTGAAGGCTACGTGGAATCCACTGCGACAACCTGAAACAACCTTCACTGAGTTCAACTCATTGACTGAACATAAAGATGGACGGCACGGCAGGTGACACCAAATCATCTTGATCGCCCTCTGGTGGCTGGCCGCATGATAGGCCGTAAACCCCACCTCCTCCATGTTAGTGGACAAAACTAAAAAGTCAAAGTGCAGGTTGAAACTTCAGCCACCAGGGGTCTCTCAATCAGAACAGTAACAAAAGACAGTTTGATGAAGTTGTTGGAAACATTTTGGATGATGTAAGTACACAAGCCAACACAATCACAGGACTGGTCGTTTTTAAGACATTTTAATGAAGAGTTGCCACATGTTATATTTTTAAATACATTTTTTCTTTAAGATGTATTTCATAAAAATGGGGTAAAACATCACGATTGAAAGCTGAGACTCGTTTGCAATTGGTGATATCGGTGGGACGTCATTACCACAGCTCACAGACCCTTATAATGTCCTCTGTCCTAACACCATTATAATGTTTCCTTAGCACCAAACTCGTTGGTATTGCTGAGGTATTTCCTCTTTTAGTGCCAAAAAAGCAAAAATTAATTGACTATGTTGGCAAAATGAAGTAGCAAAATACAAAAGCCATTTCCATTTAAAAAACGATCTATCTACCTCTGTGGGCTTTGCTGTGTAAACGACAGCTGGTAGTTGAATCATCAAAAATTCTCACTGATTAAAATGGGAAACAACAGCGCCTTCAAATATTAATACACTGTAATGCAGTGAATACTTGCGTTAAGCCAAGCCGCTTGATAAAAACAAATGACCTGCCCTGTGCTGAGCCACAAACAATATATTAATATACTCCCCCAGGCCAGTGTGTTTTGTTTCTTTCAACTAGATTGCAAATTGCAATTATCACTGCTGAAGGAACCAATAAATTCTGGACCCGCTGGAACAATGGTGCAGACGGTGAGTTCAACAGATTCTTTGCGGTCGGGTGAGCATGTGTGAGAAGAGAGAAAAACGACTGTTCATAATGACACGCTGAGAAACTTTCCACACGGGATCCAATAAGCAGTAAGATTAAAAATGTAATTGCGAAAAAAATTAAATCAGATTTCACTCAAATATTAATAAATCATGTATTTTTCATGTGAGCAATTGACAGACTGCACAGTCATGTTCACCAATGAGGACTACGACCAGTCGAGAGTTTCTCTCTATTTAAGGGAAGAGGAGAGAAAAGCTGCTTTCGACTGGATGACGTGCTCCCTCGCAAGGTTAAGAAGGGAAAACATGTTATTCTCAAGAAAGAGGCCAAATTTATTAAAAAGTGAAGCATCTTCCTGTAACCAAAAGAAGGACAAGACAGGTTAAGTGCGCGGGTTAACCAGAATGAATTCTCCTCAAGCAAACCATTCTCTCTGAGAGACGTTTGGACCGACTGAGCCGGGCTCTCTGAAGGTTTCAGCTCAGTGTAAGAGCCGCGAGCTCAGCACAACACAAGGTAATCCTTATAGTTTATAAACAGACTCCCAAAGCCAATTCATATGAATGCAGAATTTATATCTTGCAAGTCATAGGATCACTTTTAAAAATCAACTTTAGTTATTTATCCTTGTGTTTATTTATAGGGATATAGGGATTTAGAGATTTCCAGTATCTTCCTAGTTGCGTTTTACACGTTACACATATATTCAACAACTAGTAATTAGAGATATATTCATGCAGGAGCATAACCAATGATAAGCAGTGAAATATAAAGACAGGCTTGACAGCTGTCCAACAATATTTGATAAAAGCAGTCAGATGGATGAGGCCTCCATTTGCAGCTTCCAAACGAACAGGTGGAGAAAACATTTGCTGTGAAATAATCAGGGTGCACATCTTCGCTTATAGATTTTGGACTAATTGTCAAATATGATGGATTGACGTTGCTTTTCTACGCTAATTGATCTGACACCAACCACTAAAGAGCGCTTGATTGTCCTTTACTTCCTGTTCAGTGAGCCGAGTGAACTGCTGTAATGACTTTGCTGCAGTGTTAGTTTTTAATCGGACTGCAAGGGGCTTGATAGTCGTCCATGGTGGGGCCTGACCCATAATGCTCGAAGCTGACAGGTGTAGGGTTCAACTCCTGCAAGTAAGAGCATGAATTATGCTTGACAGGTTCATTATTTACTGAGACAGATCATTAAATCAGCAAACTAGAAAAGTTTCATTTTAATGGGTTTCTATCTTTGGCCTTGTCCCATCTTTCCATCAAAGTTTTCTGGGAAAATCAGTTCAGCAGTTTTTTGGAGTTATCCTTACTGATAAAAACAGAAGCAAACAGACAGGAGTGAAAACAAAGATCCTTAGCAGATCTAATGAAAATGGAAACAACTGCCGATAGCACATCCCTCCAATCACCCAACCATTCTGTAGTTTACTGTGGGCGAAATGAGATGAGCTGCTCCATCATGAAACACATATTGTATTTCTTCATAAATGAAAAAGGTTGGATTGTCTTATCGATGAAAAGCGCCTGAAATGATGTTGCCAATATTACCCAGCGGCAAACCTGCACTCCCAGTCTAACCTGATTCACCTCTCCACAGTTCTGGCTTCTGCATTGCTTAGTTTGAGCTACTTTATATCTCTGTGAGATTTCTTTTTTCGCTTTTACACTTTTTTAAACAGAACTATCCTCAGTAGAAGGCTGTGTGACAAATATCCCATAAATAACAAAGTAGCCTTTTATACAATATCTCAAAATGTTTGGTGCTCATCGTGACAAAACTGTTCCACGGCATTCATCCATCATAATACACGTCACTAAATATAACTCCCCCTTTGTCGCTGATCCCTGGATCCAATCTGACGACTACATAAGCAGCTGCTTAAAGCAGAGGCTCCGCTTTGTTAATGCAGTGCACTTTCCTCCGGTACCCTGGGGCAGTGTTGTCTGTGCGGACAATAAATCATGCCGTAAAATCATGTGTGCCGGCCTAGAAACAAGTGCGAGCCTGTGAATGTTTCCATCAGGAGGCTCGCTTCAGGCTGCAGGTTGTGCTGTGTTGTTGTTATTCTCGGGGTTTTACTGAATTTACAGGAAACGGCTGGCTGCTAAATAAGGTACATGAAGAAAGAGCGAAAACAAAGGGGCGATATCAAAGCGTGCAGCGGAACGAGCTGGGTGATTTTCTATCAGTAAGCTGCGTCAGTCCGATTTACGAGTTGAAAAAGTCTGTTTCCGTGCTTTTGTTCTCAGTACATTCTGCACTTCGTATATACATATGCAGTATTTTCATTCTCCCATATAAACACTGCCTAGAAGAGAAGAAGGAGACGGAATACTGTATTGCTAGTCATTCAATAAATAATTTTGTAACAAAATGTCACTATTTATTTTCTTTAATAGGATTAATTTAAGAGCAAATTAGCTAAAGGAAACTATAAAACTACAGTCACTCGTTAATCAAACAGGTCAGTTACTTAGAGTCGTGTTAACAGATGTTTCATTTACACCAAGCATGAGTCTTGAGGAGGATTTGATATTTATAAAGCCTTGTGGAAAATACAAGTGTGAAGGATTACAGATGTATTTGTACCTAATTCCTCAAAGCAGATGTTCACGTCCAAATTCAGCGCCTTTGGAGAAAATCGGCAAAAGAAAATCAGGTGCCATTAAGAGGCTGCAGAAGAAGAGTGATTAAGTCAAACCTCAAAACGGTGGCAGAAAATGTGGAATGGAAATAAAACATCTATGTTGGTTACATGTATGAATGTTGGGAACTCTGCCATCTTTGACTGTTCAGTGGAGAGAAAGCTTTGATGCACATTTGCGCAACATGCTTCCTGTACGTCCTGATATATCCACAAAGCCAGTTTTTTGTTTTAGGTGTTATTTTCGTGCGGCTTGGCTTCTTTTGTTGTCCCACTTTTTTTTTTTTCAGCTTTGGCATAGGGTTTTTTGGTTTGACAGCCAACTTTTGGTGCATTACATTCAAAATCTACTGCTCTATTGTAAGTTTAAAAACTAGTAGTTTGCAGAGCCACTGCAGGAGGCTGAGCGTAATCTCAACTATCGATTTCATCAATCTAGATGATCAATTGTGGAATGACAAATGTAAAAATCTAATCAATAATACTAATGAACCATGGACTGCATATAAAGACGAACGACACAGCTTCACTTCCTCCTTTTTTATTGAGAAATGAAGCGAAAATAACCCCGATACGAGTTCTGCCATCTTGCACTGATGCATCATTTGGATGCATCAGTGTGACTGGAACACTTGAATGATCAAAATATGTATTTGTTGTGTGTTTGTTGTGTGCTATGACTTAGTTTGGTCCATGTCTCATCCACTAACATGGAGGAAGCAGGGTTTCTGACCTTTACTCCACCTAGCCACCAGGCGGCGATCGATATGCTTTGGCTTCACGTCCTGGGAACTGTCACGTTGTCCATCTTTATAAAACACAATGGTTGACCTGAGGAGTCGCTTATTTTTACCATATTTGTCTCCAAGGTCATGTTCAGGAAATCGACCACTGACACAGATCGTGTTGCCAAGTGAAACGCAGCGGATGTGTCTTTTAATGGAAGCATTTACATTGAATCTAAATGTCACATTCTCTTCGATTTGCTCGGGAATTAGATCACAGGCGTCCGGGGCACTGATCACGACATAAACTCGTTTGACCACCCGCCCCTATAAAACAATTTTTGTTATTTAAATGCCAACTGTAATACCAGGCACTTGGCTGTGATCGCCTGAAGACTGCCTACAATCCTCTCGTGCCACAGTGAGCTCCCTCCCACTCTTTATGACAAAACGGAGTGCTGCTCCTAGTTCACACTTCATTACCCACAGTAATGCCTCGGCACAATGATGTATGGAACTCCTCTTACTCCCAGACTCACTTCTGGTGGAAATGGCTCAACAAACTTGTAAAAGGGTGTTTTTTCAAAGCGGCTCACAACAACTTTCATTTCTTTTCTAGAGCTGGGGAAAAAGGCAAGGTTAAATGTGTGACAAGGCCTCTTTGTAGTGCCGGGGACATTTCTACTCTGCTAAAAATGATTCTGATAGGTCACGTCTCACCCGGAACAGAGAGAGGCTTCATCGCTACTGTACGTTTCAAAACAGGAAATATGAATTCCCTTGTGTTGGTGAAAAGGATATTTTAAGCTCTGTGTATATGTTTTGGTATTTCTTCACGTCCTGTCATGTCCATCAGAAAGCTGAAAATGTATGGGTCCTTAAAGTCTCTTAAAAAAGACAACTAGATGAAAACTTACATAGAAACAGTCACACTACAAAGTACTTACTCCTAGAGATGTACCATTCGAATTCTAATCTGATACTAGTGCATTTAAAAATAACAACTTATATAAGGTATTTTAACAGCTGTATGCTACTAAACCCTGTGGGGAAGTGATTAGCCTGTAATGGCCCGGCTCAGGCCTCAAGCATATTGAGAATGAATGCAATCAAAATTATGCTGGTATAGGTATCGATGCATCTCTAAGTACTAGTATACACATAGCCTAAATGGATTCTAGGATATATATTATATTATATCCACCGTTCACTTTATTTAAGAAGTTTGTTTTGCATATTTAATGTTTATGTATTCAATTTCAAATCATCTTACAACTATAAACAAATGGTATCCATATATTTACAATTTAACTTCTAATAAATAGATGATGTATATGTCAAATTCCCAGTGGGGTCGTCTTTTTCCTACAGAATATACGTCTCTGTGTGCTGTGCAGTGTGTGATCGTACAACACATGGCTACTGATCATAAGGAGCGGATGAAAAAGACACACTTGAGTTTGAAACAGGCATAAACTCGACAAGCCCCCGACACAACACATCTCTTCAGTGTTTCCTTCGCTCGCCACCTGTTCCGTCTGCCTCTGTCATTACTCATGAAATCCTTCCCCTCGGTCCCGATGAAAGACGCCACTCTCTGCAGAGTGAGGACACAATAGCAAGGAGAAAGAGGAGTTGTGGAAGAATACAAACAGTGAAGAGGAACAATAAACTGCTTGAGGGCACGACACTTTGTGGTATTCCTTTGAAGGCATGCATGGAATCGTGCTAGAGCTGCTAATGTTGCTATGCATCATGATCTTAGGTAGGTCTTTAAATTTAAGTGATGCAGATACCGAAAAAAACCTAATATGATACCAATATACTGGCTGACATATATATATGAAATGATTCCCAAGTCATTGCAGCAAACCCTTATGAAGCAGAAATGGAAGCAAGGCATTTTTTTGTTGAATAGTTTCACCATAAACTTTATTGTTTTAAAGTTAAGTATAAAAAGAAAAAGAAGACAAGCAACCCAATAGAAAGAACTTCAAAATGTAATCTTTTCTGTATTGTTTATCTTGTAAAAAGTTTGAATACCGGCAAACATGAATGCTAACACCAATGGCCAAAGGCTCATATCGGCAAACGATAAATCGGTTGACCTTTAATGTAAGTGGATGATTACTTCTACCTCTTTTTGTCACAGGAATAAAATTGTAGAAGCCTCCACAGTAGATGTGTCTGATAGTGACAATACTGACAATGACGCTGCCACATATCAGGAGAATCAGGCCACTGCAGGGCCCTAATTTTAGTATCCAAGATGTTAAGTTGTTTGAAGACTTGTAATTATTCTTGTTAAAACTTCTTGACACGGAGCAGAAGCAGAAAAATGACTCGAGAGGAACACAGACACATTTCACAGCAAGTGTTGTGTTTGTCTCCTACCCCAGTTGATAATTACAATCACATCACCTGCAGCCCTGCTATATTTCATTCTATTCATCTGATGGGAACAGACGTAAACGTGGAGCGCTGCGTGAATACAAATCACTCGACAGGCGAACAAACCCGGGAAAAGGTTTGGATAACCAAAGTTTGCAGGGTTAGTCAGTGGAAAGGACCAGGCTCCAAAACAACAACTGAACAGACAAATGTTTACACTGTTGCTTAGTTTCAACATTTGAGCAGCAGCAATCACAGCCAGGCAGAGAAAGAATTGAGATTCTCCATAGATAGCATCACTCCTCAATTATTTGGCAATATTCCTCATCAGTGGAGATGATTAAAGGTGAATGAACACAGGTAGCCGGTCTCGACAACAAAAACCCACCTTTAATTATGTATTCCCCGTAGGAAGAAGAAGAAGAAGAAGAAGAAGAAGAATCCTATTTGACCCAAAAAAAGAAAAGGATTTCAACATTTTCACATGAATATTTAACTTCCGCTGCAGAATAATGGGAATCGCATGAGAGGACTTGTGAAAACCTCATTAAAATGTTTTGCTGTGTTTGTCAACAGAGCCCATGCGAGATCAGGATGGGTAATTGAGATGGTGAGTACCACACCAGGACTGACTCAGGCAACAACATTTGGTTTTGTGCAAGCTGCATACGATTATCTTTTTTTTTTAAGGCAAAGGGGAGGAATTATCTAGAATGTTTTTAAACCAGGGGAAACAGGGGGTGAAATCCATCACTAAAGCGGTTTTTGTGGCTTTTTTTGTCATTTGGGAAAATAGATTGTGGGCATTTTTAAAATAAATGTTTTGCTGCATTAAAACCTTTTGAGGGACGGATGTGACAGTGTGACAATACACCACAAGGACGAGTGTCAGACTGAATGATTCGTCTCGCTGGGTCGAATAACAGCCTCTCCACCTTCACCCGGTGTGCCTCTGCTTCTGTCGTTTGAAAGGTTCAGCGGGAAGGTAAAGAAGAGGACGACAATTAAATGTAACAACAGTGACTATGAATAACTTCAAGGCGGATATTAAGGAGTGAAATTCTTTTAAATATATCGGCTCATGTGTATGTTATAAACCCTAATGTTAAATTAAAGCAATTAATGCTCGATATTTTACAGGTAAACCATCTTTATGAATTACTCTCAATACAATGAAAACAAAAATACAAGGGTTAGGGTTATGTAGAAGTTGACTTAAAAATATATATATATTTTATTAGCTAACATGCAAATAAATGCACATATTTTCTGAATCGCGGTTGAAACACTTTAAATTAAAGTATTTCTTGCTGCATGATTAAATATCGTTTTAAGCACAAACATAAAAAAAAGGGCACTTTACCTTTCTGTCTTTTGCACGTGACCATGACAAAAGCATATGGGGGTACAATTGCAATGCCTTGCAACTAGAACAGCACCAAACAATTTTCCCATCTTGTTCTCTTCTTACATCACATGTATTTTCCCAGACATGTTGCAGGCGTGTGTCAAAAACCACTTCAGCAACTCAGGTGGACACTCGAGGTTATGAAAAAGGGGGCAACTGCCATATTTGTGTCCGTTTTTTCAATTGTCAGATTAAGAATTCAGTCTACGGAGCAGTTATCTCCCTGCATGCAGCCACAGAGCATATGTGCAAGTCAGCAGGCAGCTGGTTCACTTTGGTGTGTGTTATAATACAACTTTTAAAACATGAGGCGAGGTGAAACGGCATAAAGCGTTTGATCAGTCAGGCTCGTGTCGCTTTCGCTTTTGAGGCCCGTTTGCTGCGACAGAGCCCTCACAGCAAACAATATAAATCACAGATGGAAAGAAGAAGATTTTATACACCAGTGGATGTTTAAAGGTTTGCAACAATGAACATTGATTCTGCATGGGCAGTTATATAAGATATCTGGTGCATGCTGTTTATCCCTTTGACCCGGTAAATTATGATTATAGACTTAAATAATACACCAGCAGCCAAGCTAAATCCTCAGTGGAAAAAAACACAGCAGACCACTGCTGGGGCAAGACTAATACCAGCTGCAACTCAGCCCAGATCAAATACTCCTGATTATCCTACCATTAACCTACAAAGAGTTCCAAACAATGGTCACATGACGGCATCAAAGTAAGTCTTAGAATAGCTCTTTGTCGGATGAGAGCTGAAGCCAGCCGAGGAATAACAATTACTCTTTACAGTGGACAGAGCCCGTTGACAACCTAATTAAAGGGGCAGAATGTGAGTGGGCACTTAATTGCGCGGTGACGCTAATCTAGTTTGAGTTGTTGCATTTCTTTCTTTATTTTGTGTGTTTACGCTTTTTAGAAATAATTAGTTATTTTCATGGCTGAGGAGATTTGCATAACCCCCCGACATCAGGGGGGGGAAATCCTGATGGAAGGCTTTGAACGGATAAGTGACCGTGATTATTGATGGTAAATCAAGAGATTACTGGGACGCATCCCGCGTGTAATACTTGCAAATAAATTTCAGCTTGTGTCCTGAACTAACCCAGTAAATGTGAGGATTTCTCTCGAGAGCAGAGACCACAGTTCAAACTCGACCTCTACAGAAAGGTGACAGAGCCAGAGAGAAAGATGGTGCACTGGAGTAACATGAAAAGAACACCAGTGGGTTCGGTCAGGAGAGCAACACAGCACTTTTGTGACAGAACAGAAAACCTGTCAAGGTTTGTGAACCAATGTTCTACCACCAGAAGCATGTCCATTCAACCATTGAGTCAATACAGGGGTAAAGTGGTTTGAAGTTTGCATAATGGTTTGTTGTTTTTGCTTGTATTGAATTTGTAATTGAAGGGAACTAACCAGCAGGAACACAGGTTTTTTTTAAATGAAAAGATGAGTGGAACCCCACTAATACCAGTGTGCTCTGTTAAAGCACTGGAAAATCCATTTCCAGGGCGACTGGAATTGTTAGAAGTCAGAGTAAAATCCAACCAGGAAACAGAGGGAGTAAAGTAAAACCGGCAGCTTAGCTGTTGCTCCCAGGCTGGGATAGAGAGCCTTCCCGAAGCCTGGTGGAGATTTCACAATAACCAGAGATTACAGTGTAGTATGGCAGGCTCTGTACTGGTGGTGGTCCCAAGCCAGGGGAGGATCAGAGGCAGCCAGTGAGTTCAGAAAAAGAAGTGAGCTCAACCTTCTCGTGCAATTTCCAGAGGAGGCAAAGGCAGAAGGAGACAAAGGTACGTTAATACCCTGAAGGCAACACTGGAAGTAGAGACGTTGAAGAGCTCCCAGTCTAATCTGTGTTGCAGCAAATGGCTGACACTGACATAAGAGCTGCTGGTTGCACACAAACCAGCTTTCAGCCATTAGCATTTACAGACAGTTCACAATAGGGGGTTGAGGATGTGATCATTTTGTTCTTTTGATCGATCTTGGAAGAATCAGAATCTATAGAGATCGTAAACCTTTAAGAAATCAACAGAATAACTGGGACACACTAGATGGCTTTGCTTTTCGGCCAAAATTATATCATAGAGACTATTTCATATCTGATTTCATATTTGAAAACCGGTGGATGAGGAGCAGGGTACAAAAATACCTTTATATTCAAGCACCACTAAAGGAAGCATCAAGCATGTTGAGTAACTCAGTACATGCGCTGGTACAATCCCACACCTTTGTATTTCTCATGAGGTCCCAAAATAGAAACACATATCATTGGCACATCATATAAATTGAAAAAAAATAGGATAAGTGCAGCAAATGATGCACGGAGGTGTCAGATTTGGTCCAGCTATCAGCATGTTGCAGTTTAAAGCTGTGGACAGTTTGGAATTTAAAGACACTTTTGATGTTTATCGATATGACAGGTCAGACAGTACTTGCCCCCAAATCCAAAAGCAAACAAACAGTAAATCCAGATTATTGTTGGACAATGAAGCAGCAAAACGATTATACAATTTTTGGGGTAATGCAAGTCTTTCACAAAACAGAAATATTTTAATAACCTAACAATCTCCGCAGGCCCTGAAGGCTCTGCACAGCTTTGATTTACGTATGAAAAGTCCTATTAATGAAACATAAAGAGGCATGTGATCATTTGTTTCTCTTAATCGATCTTGGAAGAATCAGGATTTAGATTTCGGACACTAGATGGCTTCGCTTTTCGGTCAAAATTATATCATAGAGACTATTTCATATGTGATTTCATATTTTAAAACAGGTGGACAAGGGAGCAGGGGCCAAAAATACATTAATATTCAAGCACCACTAAAGGAAGCATCAAGCATGTTGAGTAACTCAGTACATGCGTCGGTACCATCCCACACCATTGTATTTCTCATGAGATCACAAAATCATATAAATTGAAAAAAAATAGGATAAGTGCAGCAAACGATGGACGGAGGTGTCAGATTTGATCCAGCTATCAGCATGTTGCAGTTTAAAGCATAAGCACAGTGTGGAATTTAAAGACACTTTTGATGTTTATCAAGATGACAGGTCAGACAGTACTTGCCCCCAAATCAAACAGCAGACAAACAGTGAATACAGATTATTGTAGGACAATGAAGCAGCAAAACGATTACACATTTGTTTGTCTTTCACAAAACAGAAATATTTTAATAATCTTATGATCTCTTCTGGTGCATTTTGACGTCAGAATAAGTAAAGCTTCAATCAAAGGCTTCCCATCCTTTATGTTTGTATTTCCTCACACTGAAGACTCTGCACAGCTTTGATTTACTTATGAAAAGTCCTATTAATGAAACATAAAGAGGCACCGGTCAATTGATGATGAGCTGGCTTTTGAAAATATGGGGATGACACTTAATGGTGTTACAGTTCATATTTGTCCCTGTCCGACAGTTTCACTGCCTCACCCCCTGGATTAAGCACTTGACTGAAGACCAGCGTTGGCCCAGTTACCCTGGTAGCAGCCAATTGCATTTAATATCACTTTAAATGAGTACAAGACTATCTTGCTCTGCTGCATTATGCTTTATACTTAACGGCTTTAATCCCTAACAGTGAAATGTGTACCTCGTAAACTTAACAAACAGCCCTGTTTTCAAACGCCGTGTCTCTCTTTGTAGCTCTTTCACTACAGTGGCACATGATTTGTTGTTGTTGCGTCGTGCTCCGAGTGGTGAGGAGATGATGGATGCTGACAACGGCGCCTTTTGATATTTGCGTGTCGCCAAAAATTTGCCTTTGGTTCATTAGTAGTGTTGTTCCCGTGTGTGTGTCAAGATGCCGCTCTGGGTTTGTGTATTTACCCAGTTGAGCGAGCGCGTTCCATTACTCATAGTTCCTTGTTGGCTTGATGATCCTTTTTATTTCTCTTCCCCCGACTGTCACAGCACTTCACCCGGCCTACTCCACCTCGTCGCCCAGATCAGACTGGATGTCCTGCAACTAGGGTTGCAAAATTCCGGGAATATTCAAAGCTGGAAACTTTCGATGGGAATTAACGGGAATAAACTGGAAATGTTGTGGGTAATTTATACTAACTGTATTTACCTTGTCATATACAGACATAAATATAAACATTTCGTGGTCTCATAGGCTGATTTGAGCCCTGAGGAAACTTTAGGCACTTGACTATATGCTTCTGCATCGTTGTGTCATTCTTAACATAGGTCTTTGCACAGTATTTGCAAATGTACACAGCCTTTCTTTCTACATTGGATGGGGTGAAATGTCTCCACACATGAGAGAGTGCACGTGGCATTGTTCTGTAGAATAAGATGAGAAAAAAGTTTGTAAAAAAACACTAATGCAATGCCAGAGATATAAATAGTTAGCCAAACAATTGGATTCGTCTGTAAACATATTTTACAATTGATGGATAAATGAATGGAAATAGGCTAGATGAACAGATGAACAATCCTCAATCACCATGCTAATATATTTTTCCCATTAATATCATGGAAACTTACCTGACTAGTCCTGCACACTACAGCAGGCCTCAATAGCCCTGCTGTAGAGTGAAGGATGCTGGGAGTTATCTGTGCATGTGATGGAAGAATGCACAGTGGAGGGTTGAAACTCAACGTGCAGCGTGTGCTGCATTCCATACATCTTTAAAATAGAGTTTTGAATGATGTTTTTATTGCTCAGCGTTTAATTTGCTTTTTTTTTTTTTTTTTTTTTCAAAATTCCCCAAATTCCCGAGCTAAACTTCCCACGGAAACTTTCCGCCCCTTTGCAGCCCTACCTGCAACAAGTGAGAGTAACCAAATCTTAAATTCCAGATCGCCCCTACCACAGAGCAGTTAGTCTCTATTGTTAGCTCCTTGCACATTAGCATCCAGCTTATTATCATACCCAAAGGTGGTACGGCGGATCAAAGGCAAGGATGTACTGTTTAATATTTCTACCTCATTACAGTAGAAAGGCTTTTGATTACTGGCCTTTGTGTGCCTCTGTCAATTTGAGGCAGTGATGTCCTCTGCTCTGTTCACAGGGAGGTGCAATATTAATAGCAGCAGATTTCTTGCTCCTGAATTAGGGAAGACCTGCGAGGAGCAACACAGCCAGTCTCAGGCAGCACAGGACCCGTAATTGGTCTTCATATGTCACCTGCTTGACTTTATGTCACACGTTCTCCCCTTTGGGAAAACTACTGTACCCATTAAACTATCTCACTGTCTGTATTAATCTCACCTTTCCAATGTAACAACGCGGTGCTCCATGTTTGATTCCTCAGAGTCACCGTAATGACTGTGTTGTCTGCTCAGCCCGGCGTCACCCACGGACCAAATGTCATCTTTATAAATCAAAGTACGAATCGAGTGCTTTTTCAACGATCCTCGATTTAGCTTTTGTAAGTTGTTTGTAATTTGAAGAGGAGAAAAGACTGCTCACACTGACAAAGGGACATGTGTTGGATGAACAGCAGCGTTGAATTAATTCCTACATTATTACATTAATAAAACACAAAAAGGGAAATCTGAACAGCATCAGCCCTTCAAGCCCTTTTAACGAGAAGCACCGACTAATTTCCAGCGAATCCGAGGCTTCCTACTTAATGGAGCACAACACGCTGTCAGCGAGCGGGACGAGAACAACCTCACCACCTTGTCAGTATTATGCATATGAGCCCATTATCCGCTCTGTGAGGATGCATGTACAGTACCTGGGCAGGAGGAGCCCCTCCCCTCGCCGCTCCTCTGGGAGAGCCGGTGCAAACACTCCGGGGGCGCCCGTACCTCCGCGCCATACGCTCGGGTAATTAGACGACTACACTCGGGCTAGCATGAAGGTTGTTATTGTTTACTGCGGTTGAATAAATAGCCGGATGAGATGGGACGGGTGACTGATGGCACGCCAGTCCCGATGTCGATGCATCGATTCGCTTGCAAACTCGACCCGATGATGCAATCAGCCCTGAGATCACTCCCGCCCCTCCCCCACCCACCACCACCACCACCACAACACAGAATAATCCATTACTAATCAGGTGCAATACAATTAGAAACAGCGCCTTCCTTCCATTATTTCCACCACACGGTTAGAATGATGTAAAGTCGTACATGTGCCGTGTTGGTTGCAGAGAAAATAACAACATGTTCGATCATCCACAGCCATTAACGTATCGACGGCGTGAGCTGCTAAAGCCTGGAGTAATTATCTGATAGAGTGCACTCGAGAAAACTTTTGCTCTGGATGTAAAAAAAGGTCAAGGATGTAGGGAACAAGGCTGCTCGACAAGATACCGAGGAGACCCCCCCCCCTATCCCCGACTCTTCCAGGCCTCAGCGCTCTGAAAATCCTGCGGAGGAATTGTTTCCACGCCGGAGAAATCAATACAACAGTTCTCAGCTACAGTGGAGAGACAGTCATTAGTTTGTCCTCTTCAGTGCACAGTCACTTTTTCAAGCAGCTCTTCAAATTGGGAATTAGGGAAAAACGCTGCCTCAATCGGATAAACACGTTTGTGAAAGAATAATTGCCTCTTATGAAGATTAGCGGCCCAAAAAAAAAACAAATACCTCACTTTCACCTGGCAGATAGAAGACTGAAGCTGGCACTTTTCAAGCCATGGTAGCAAATATGGAGCAAAATGCAAAAATGGTGGAATCTTGCCCGAAGCACAGTGTAGAGGAGGTAATAAAAAGGATAACGACGGCACGGAGGGCATGCTGTACACGCAGGAGCCACGAGCTATCATTAGAATCTACATTATCTCCGACATTAGGACAAGAAGTGAAGCACCAGCATGGCGTCAGGATTATCTGAGTTAGAAGGTAATGAGGGTTTTCAGCCGATTCTGATAAAGTCATAATGCGGTCACACTTTCACACAGAACAAAAAAAAGGAGGTGTTCATCGGCCAAATTCAGATCCGTCACTCCATCAGTCTCCAATTATGCTCCCTCCCTCCCCCCCTCTCTCTCGCTCCCTCCACCTCTTTATATATTAACTCACCCAGTGTCAAGTATAACTTTGCAACAACCTCTGAGGTAAATCCCTACGCTCGAGTTTCATACATCTTTTTTTTGCAGAACTGCAGAGAGCGAGTGAATTGCTTCTTTGCATCAAACTTAGAACTTATTACACCCACTCGTTGCTATAATGAAACTCTCACCAGGCACCGAGTGATGCTCGTGTAGCCCGTGTTCATATGTCGAGCAGGAGATTATCATAAAAAAGATCATGAGTGCAACTTGATGGAGCTCACTAGCATATTTCCGAATTAAGTTTGGGTTTTGTTAGTGAAAAGAAATCGCGACCACAATGGTCAAACATGCATCCGAGCACAGACCTAAAAATGTGCAAAAAACAGTTGCTATGGTAAATGTTAAACGTTAATTTATGATTTACTGCCTCTACTCTTTTATTGTAGCACATGTTAACATTTCCACATTTTCCATATTGCACCCAATTACTTTTCAGTTTTGTATATATGAGTATATGATGATGATAATGTCGCAGCAGATGTACGAAACGATAATGACAATATCACAGCAGCTGTCCAAAAAAGCAGGAGTATAAGATGGAAGCAGGGGGATGAGGGGAAGAGTCGAAGCAGGGGTCCTGACATTTAATGGTCAGTCTGAATTATCCCAGCTCCCCAAAGTGAAGCCCAATCATCATCTTGATCGCCCCCTGGTGGCTGACTGCAGTATGCCATACCCAAGTCATATATTTTTTTCTCAAAGATGGATTCTGCTATTTCTTTCACCTTGAGGTTTGTTCAAGTGATCCAGTTAGTTTATTAAAAACAGGGTGAAGCATCGAGATTGACAGCGGAGACTGACCCACGATTGGAAGAGGGCCGGTATCGACGGCACCTGGATACTCCGGCTCCACTCCACGATCAATACGGCAAAGACTCTGGCTCCAAAAGCAAAAGTCGGCAGCATTCGTATCCAATAGTAGTTTCGTTTTTTGCACAGGGAGAGGAAGTGGAGACGCGGCATCCATCTTTATACACAGTGTTTACAGTGGTAGATACCTGAAAAGGCTTATTGAACATTTTCTTTATTTCCTGATCATCTGATTCTTAATGCTACCTGCAATATAATTTATAGATATATTATAGAGATGTAACTTATGGTCTGTCTTGGCTTATTAAATCATCGTGACTTGGCTAAAACTAACTTTTAATTAATGTTACAGTAAATCCCCCCCGAGCATCTGTTTACAGCAGATTTCAATGACACAGGATATATATGGGATACAGCGCTGTTCCACACGTGGCTTATTACCGTGCGACGCTGAAATGCAGGTGAAAAATCTCACGAAGCTGTCAGGGGGGGATTCAACTAACAGAAACACATTCACACGCTGTAATTATCTTTAACAAATACACACAAACAGCCCGGCGCACCTCCTCGGTGACACAGCCACGACTCTCACCAGTGTGTGGCATTAAATGAGGCCGATTCCCTGTGATGCTCTTATCACCTCATCCCTCATCTCTCCAGGGTCCACTAATGCCCCCCCCCCCCTCACCTAGCTGATGCCTGATGGAGCCGAAGTAGCATGGAATGAAATGGCCCAGATATGACGGAGGAACAGACAACATTGAGGTCCTCTTGCCCAGTAGGGACCGGAATAATTACTGACAACAGTATCTCCAGCTGTAGGCCGCTGGGGCCGCTGTATTTCTTCCCATCATGTCGCCTCGGAGCCTCCAGGTCTACTGGGATTTCCCTTTGTTGTTACCTGTTTTTCAATTTATTGCCCAGTTGCTTTGTGCAAATACTCGGCACCATTCTGCTCCATGCATCGTGCTTGCTTGGGCTTAGCGCGACAGGAATGTGTGACGTCTCACTTCTTTTGATCCTTCCGGGCCTAAAAAGACGGAAATCCCCTTGCGCTGAAATAAATGGAAGTTGTGATGTTGAAAATGATTTGAAGCCCTTTGAATTAAAAGAACAGGAATTCTGTCGATAAGCGTGTGCTGCGTTTTTCTAACCTCGGGGAAATGATAGCTCCCTCACGTGAAAATGAGCGACGTTAGCTTTCATTGTTAAAGAACTGTGAAGATGCTAATCAAATACAACCACTGGAGACTTAAATGTTCATCGCCTTGTTAAAGGAATGCACCTGACGCACAAAGGAGGGTAAAATAATGAAAAGCAATCCCAGAGTCACAATCTTCATTAGAGAGTAGGCTTGAGAGTGCTAATAGTCCAAAATGAATGTATTTTTATTCTGAGTTTTCCACTTTTACTGATCTGTTTATCGTGCATGCGGAGCTCCCTGCAGAGCTAATGGCCACCACGCAGGTAGACGACAAAAGTGCGATCAGGTCGTTGCGATGAGCGCCGGGTGGCAATACAGGTAGCAAGGGCATAATATCCCTCCTCCTTCTCCATATTGTCTTCGTAGGCAAAGATCCATGCACCTCAAAACGACAACGTGCTTTGCATCGCTGATTCCACAACATCCTCTTGAATGCAGTCGGCACCGTTGGGTTCTGAGGTCGAAACAGAGGGAGTCGTGTACAGATTAGCGGCTGCAAAGTGGAAAATGAAGTAAACGCTTTATTGATTCCGCCCCTCCCTCAGACCAAACATAGCAGATTAAGACAAGACGCTAATAAAGACTGAAGCTTTAATGAGGTGACACCTACACTGTCTGGCACCTGCTGGGTGATGCATTCATCTGTAGCCTCCACAGACGGATCCTGTTCACATCTCCATCCAGTAGAGGCACGGAAAATGAAGGATTTCAGCGTTGATAGAAAGATAGAAAGTTCCCCTCCGGTTCTACGGTTACATAATGCATCATAACTAAGTTACAGCTTTTGATCCTTCGCTAAGACTTAAACATCGTCTAAGTGGGCGCGGACAAGAATCGAGTTTCATCAGCCCAAACTGATCAGGGCCACGGAGAAGATCATCAAAAGCATTTCACAGAGAGAGCGAGAGAAACTATTGATTCTCCGGGTCGCTCTCTCTCCGCTTTTCCACTGAAATCTCATTAAGGCCGAGGAGCCCGGCAACAGTTGGCTTTGAGCAATGTTTACCATCTTCTACATAGAGAGGTTTTTTTCTAATTACGGGAGCTGCCTGGCTGCCGGAATCGATAGCTACGGATCTCAGACCATCGGGGGGGGAGAAGGAAAACCCACTTCAGTGTGTGCAGCTGGAAAAATGAAGCAGATGGACTTGAGGTCTTTGCACTGTGGCCCATGTTGTCGGCCCACTCGTGGCCATGAGATAAAACTAAAAACTGACAGATGTACTAGCAAAAGAGACAGAAATTGCTATGGTGTGAAAGGATGGTTAGATATTCCATTCACAGATAAAAGCGTCATTAGCTCCAGGTTGGTCCACTCCCACTAATGCTCGCATTTTCATTTTCCTCACATGGATTCCTCTTTATTTTAAGGAAAGTGCTCGTATGTGTTCCTGCTGCCACAGACTTTCAAACATGATTAAACGACGATTTTATTCCGTGTAAAGTCTCAACCGGAGCTCTCTGTGAAAATAACGATATTTGCAATTAAGCAGTGAAATCCACCAACAGGAATATAGAGCTCATACAGATTGTACCAGCGACATACAGTCTCATTTCTTCTTGTAAGAATTTACAGGATGGAAGATTTAGCTTGACCCGGCCATTAGTCATTATTTTTAATCAAAAGTCTTCCCTTTTTAATCTCTTTGATTTTTTAGGTGGACACAACACTTTGGGAACAGGAGCTCTCCGTATGTCTCCTGCTTGGTCCAATCTAACAGAAATGTACAACAACATGAATCATTAATTAAAGATAGAATTCATCTCTCATAATTAACACCCCCCTTCTGTTTGAGGAGTGCAACCACACGGCGAACAGGACGTGGCTGAGGAGAATGAGAGCGGGTTTAATGAGCGCGATGCTGCCGAAGAAGAGAGAGAGAGAGAGAGAGAGAGAGAGAGAGAGAGAGACTCGGCGAGAAAATATTAATTTTTCATCGAGTAGACTGTAGGGTTTATACAGCCTCGGAATATGACTCCAGGCAACAGGCCAGTAAAACAGCTCCGAAACCTTTCAAGAAAGATTTGACACATATTAAAGCAATCAAACCCAAAACCTGGCGTGCCGGGGACGCTCAGGTGTGTTGGCGGCGAATCCCGTCTCCGCCGCTTAATCAGAGCCGCGGCGAGAATGTGTCAACGTTGATCAGTGCGATTCTTTACAGGCGGCGCGTTAACGGCTCATTACATGCATATTGACAAGTGTTATGAGAGCGAGATCCAATTAAATGATTCCTTAAAATAATGACGCACACTGTGACTTACCAGCGGGTCAACATCCATCACGCCGGCTGACGCTAATAAATAATGCTTTTTAATTAGGAGGAGTAACGGTGGTTATTCCTTTACATGACAACTTAAACTGGGGAGGAAAGCTGAAGTGAAGACAGGCCCGACACGTGGTCGCTGACACTGAAGTTCTTCCACTAGGTTTTACAGGGAGTTGCTTTTACCTAAATCATTTTGGCCACAGATGAGCTGAAGGCACCAAGTTCTCGCCGCATCACGCCGTTCATTCATTGTCCACTCAGGTCTGTTTTATAGGCAATGAAACTCGTCCAATACTGCTGAGCGCCGCGCGAGAGCGGGAGAGAGGGAGCAACATAAACAGTATCGACGCGCGGCGCACATGCTTCCTTGATGTCCTCGTCAAACTGTCGGGCTTAAAAGCCAGCTGCTCTAATTAGCTATGGATTCTCCTGTACGGTGGTTCTCCCCCCCCACCCCCCCTCGTTATTTGGCATGATGTCATTTGTCCAACCACCGACAGCAAGTGTTTGAGCAGCTGCTACACCCCTAAGTGAACCCTTTTAAACGGCGGCTCACAGAAGCATCGGTAAACACGCTCGCAACCGCCGTCGTAGTTTTGTGTAGTTAAGGATTTTCACCCTTTGGCCTCGCAATGTCCACACCGGGCTAATGCCTTCAGATACAGATTATTGCCTCGGGGATCATCCACTTTGTGGGACTGCGGTGAAATTAGCTGACAGGCATTCCTGACTGCCGATATTTCTTAATCCTTACTTACTTAAAGGTAGCATATTAAAGAAGGCCGATGCGTGCAGGTCATTGGGAGCCATGAGCTATACTGCAGCCAGCCACCAGGGGTAGAACAAGATGGCTTGGCTTTACTTGTGTGGCAGCAGTCGTGTCCTCTATCTTTATATAAAGTCTTTAGGTACCCTAGGCTGTCGTATTTCAAAGGTGTCTTCAAATGCAAATACAAATTCGTTCTTCCCTTCCCGAGCAATGGGGGATCCTCCTAAGGCCAACCTATCCCAGGATTCATGGCCCAGACTGTGTCATTTCAAGTTTGGCCTTTGCGGTCTAGGAAAGCCATGAAGGCCACGTCCTTCAGAGGCTGCAGTTCACAAGGCCCACGAAGAAAGGATCTTCAAGGATCCCCGGAAATTGGGACGCAGCTTATGTGCTTAACACCCTCACCACTTCAGTAAATAGCCGCCATAGCAGCGGGGGTTCCAATGCGCGGTCTTGCTTGATATTTGTGCTTGAGATTAAATGTATTACTATGTAACACGCGGGTTGCTCTCTCTTGCTTCTCATTGACATATCATGTCCCAGTCCCACAATAAAAGCCTCTCTCCAAGGATCTGAAGCTCTGTGCCGTCATCGGCTCTATTTCATTATATTTGGTATCTTGTGTTTGCTTTCTCGAGCCGGCATCTGCAGAGGTTATTCAGCCCATCTGAGCCGTGTGCGCTTTTTCCCGGTTTTGAGGCGATGCACTTCAAGCAAGGATTCGTGCTTTGATGGAGCTGCGACCGTTTGGAACACGTCTGTCCCCAATTTATTCAAAGAAAAAACCTGCGTGACCCAGAAAATATTAATTTATTTATATATATTCTTCCTTAGACTGAAGAAAATAACGGGTCAGCAGTGTTTATATTAAGCTTGTGCCAGCTCCTGGAGTATGGTTTAATGTCAGACTGTCCCAAGGCTCAGTATGAGAATGCACTGGTCAGTGGATTTAAAAGCACCTGCACAGACACCTGCAAAAGATCCCCTGTGCATTTCTGTGAAATGCTTCCCTCGACACAAACCTAAATCTGCACACTTTGTGCTTGTTGCAGTAAACAACATCTTCAATGTGTGCATTTTTGGCTGTAACCTAGTGCCCTGTGTCACCTCCCGTTTCACACAAGCTCCGCGCCTCAGAACTACTCAGCTCTTTTCCCTCTGAAGAATTCTAATCAATCAAGAAGCCCTGCGGCCAGCTCCGCCAGAGCGCTCTCATTCCCAGCCAGGACAAAAAAAGACTCAAGTCAGTCGGGAATATAGATAGAGGAAACAGAGGAGCCTGTGGATGAGATGAGTCCCTCAAGTCAAATTTTTCGCAGATGAAAGCCCGGGAACATTGGGGCAGAATCCAGCCTTCCCCAAAGAAGCTATTCACCGTCAGAGCTGAAATCAGGTACTGAGAAATAAGACCTTTGTTTCGTAAAATTTTCCACTGACTGGCAGGAGGGAGGAAAAATAATGTACATTTGATTAGCCAAATACGCCCGGGAGCACACAAGCCATAAATCTGCTGCTTCTGTTTAATCTTTGAATGCTCTGTGGCAGTGAAATGCATCATCAGTCATTTAAAATCAGTTGTACTCACAAGGTAGATAATGAGGAAATTAGATGAGCCTTACAAGTGATCACAGAGCAGGTAATCATATAAAAAGAAAAACGAATACACAGGAGAAAAATTCATACGTTGGTTATAATTTTTAGACTCTTGAGAAAAAAAAGGTATACCTATAATAGAACATGCCTGCATTTCAGCTGGGATACAACTTGATTTTCATTTTTAGCTGGAATTAGTTTTCCCCGTTGTGTTGCTGTGCTCACCGTGGAAGATGAGGTGTGGAGCTCAGAGTAGAACTGCTGCTTCTACACATAGAGAGAGGAGTCAGGAGGCCTCTTCCATTGGAGGTTTAGCCGGCACGCCCAACTGGAAGGAGGCCCAGGTACTACACATCCAATCTGGCTAGGGGAGGCCTCATGATCCCCCAAGAAGATCTGGAAAGCGTTGCTGATGAGAGGGAAACCTGGAACATCCTACTGTGCTGCCTCTGTGAACCTATCTGCGAAAAAAGCACAGGACAATGGACGGATTGGGTTTTGCATGGCTGCTGTCAGTTTTCCCTTCACGGCGAAAACCGACTTCTGAACATCATAAATAAAATACCTTGGCAGAATAAACAAGAAGCACACAAATAAAATTGTCCAGTGAAAAGTCCAGCCACAGATATAACTCTGAGCTCGTTAAATTCGCTCCACACTGACCGACCATCCCTGGTTGTTCAGAGCTATAAGAAATTAAAGGACCCCTGGTGATGTTGGCCAACGGAGATGGTGATGGGGAGAGACAGGGGAGAGGAAGCTCAGGTGGAATTCAGCCCGAGGCCAGTGGAGAAGCT
Source organism: Limanda limanda (assembly GCF_963576545.1). Classification (NCBI taxonomy): domain Eukaryota; kingdom Metazoa; phylum Chordata; class Actinopteri; order Pleuronectiformes; family Pleuronectidae; genus Limanda; species Limanda limanda. Next base: position 6,065,793 of record NC_083655.1, read on the forward strand.
AATCACTCTTAAGCTCCATCTGAGGGCACAAGTGGAGAACACTTTTGTGCTAAGTGACCTTAATGTTACGGCTTTCAAACCGACCCCTTCAAATTAGAGATGCACCGGTCCGACTTTTTCAGGCTCCGTACTGATACTGACACGTGAGCTTTGTCCAGCTGTGAGCACAAAAATACATTTCTTTGTATAATCGCTGCTGCAGGTTGGAGCACTGTGAACCTGTGTGCATGGGGGTGTGCGATCACACTGCTCTAGCATGATGAGGAGATGCATGACAAGCGTGCGTTGGCGGAACTTGGATTCTGCGGCTTGATCCATCTTCTCGTTTCTGCAAAAACTCCAAACTACATCGTCGGTTTAAGTTCCGTTCACATCCGGGATATTTTGGTTTCATTTCAGAATAGTAGGAGGAAGTGGAAATGCTTCATCCGTCTTTATATTTAGTCAATGGTCCAATATCACTATTGGATTGGTGCACCCCTATTTTAAAATCTCTGGGAGTGTGGTCACAGCGTTTAGCAAGGAGAAGAAGACCTTGGATTCTAATCTGCCATTTGGTCCTTGGCATCCAGAAGACATTTTACTTCATAATACATGAAAATAAATGATCTTATTAAAAGTAACACTAAATTATGACATTCAAGCTGATAGGACCTTGGCATCACACAGATTCCGATGAGCGTCAAGACGAAGCAAATTGAATTTGTGTCGTCTGTTTTCTCAGAAGAGGTTTGACAACATTTTACAGACGCTCTGTACGGCTCTTATGTGTAATTCTTTGTTTACTGCCTCAAGCCACATCCTAATTTCACCAATTAATTTCATAGTGCAAAGCAAAGGGATAACAAATGTAAATATGCGGGAATCTTGCGATATCTCTGCAAGCAGATGCGCTGCTGTCTGTTGTTCAATTACATAGACACAGCAAGTCGGATTACTGCTACCTTTCAACTTGTCGGATTTAAATGTAGATTTCATTTTCTGCATATAAAGTCAATGGCCCGTGACGTTGCTTATCGTGGCCCTGAGTGTATTTAGGGTTCAGCTGAGCGTGTTAACTGTATTCTTAGTCAAGTTAACTCACTCAGTCATTGACACGACACACAGAGAACAACACAGAGCTGTGCACAAACACACACACACACTCTCGCTAATTTCCCCTGTGACTGCTCACCATCTCTGTCTCTGTCTGTTTCTACATGTAATACAATGATTGCGCATCGGGCCTATTACACTGGTAATATTTTACTCTCCGGACGCTGATATCAGGCAAATATGTGAATATGTTTTAAAGAAAGTCTGATGGGGGCAAGAAACAGAGACAGGCAGATAATTGGGGTTTTATCCAACAGCCCCCCCAGGCTAGAAAAACCCATCTGGGAAAAATAACCGTCAATTGTATTTCCTCTACAGCCGATGAAGTAACTTCAATCATCTCTCTGATCATAGGATTGTGTTTTTTGCTTTGACTGAAATTGTTGTAGCAAAACCAAATATCCCAGATCTCAGTCATTTCACAGATAGATAATAGATATGAAGTCCAAACTAATGACTGTATATGCATGTAAAGATGGAAAGCTCAAATCAGTCAAATCATCTTGATCGCCCACTGATGGCAGGATGCAGTATAGGTCATGCACTCAGTTTCATTTGTAGGTAGTTCCTCTCACATGGATAGTTTTTTGTGCTATGTTTTGTATTATAGCAAAAAATAATAAGAGTCATAATTGACAGCTGAGACTGATTTATGATTAGTCGATACTGCTTTACTGCCCAGACTCCAAATGATGTTAGCCAGCATAAGATCTGTATTTGGCATATTTTTGCTTCTTCTTTGTACAATGGGAGCTGGAAACCATTTTCATACGCATTCTATGGTCCTTATCTATAAAAGCAACCTCTAAGTTTTCATACACTTCCCACACAATCATGTTTTTAGGTTCCCACGGCCATAGTACAAATTTACTCGAGAATATTTATATTATACTTTATATTACAAAATTAGTACTGAATGTACAAAGTATCCTACCTGTTCTAAAACCTCCCTACTTATGCATTCTAAATATAAAGAATACACACACTTTATGACCTCTATTAACCAAAGCTATGAGCACTTCACTCTAATTCATGTCATCAGCCCACACCTCAAACCACCGAGGCACAGTGTGCTGAAGTGCACTGTGCACGGTTACATGGTGTTCCACTCTGTAACCAATGTGATCATTAGTGTAGGTGTTATTTTCTGTTAGTGTCAGATGTCTCACGTCTTTCCCTCTGCATGTTTTCAGCCACTTATCTGCGGGAGACTGGAATTGTTAGATGTTAGTTTGTATAAAAATGTGATTGCATTGTTCTCCTTTCATTGTGAAGCGCCTCAGTGACGAACGCAGGGACATACGAGCCTGAGAGGAAAGCTGCCGACTGCTTATTCTCAGAGGAATAAGCACAAATAGCGAAGAAGCTTTTTTACAATACAAGGAGCCATTTGATGTATTGTTAACATCAATAATATCGCTTAATGTAGCTTTGAAACAGAAAGAGGCTGCCAGTGCTTGGATGGCTGGGAGGAGGAGGAGGAGGAGGAGGGGACCCAGATTCAAGTGGATGAAAATGAAAGAGAGGAAGTGGAGAGCAGTTTAGGGCGTCAGCAGCCAGTTGTGGTGTGATTAAGTCAGTTTGGCATCACTTTCCGGGTCCTAGAAAAAGCGTCGCCGAGTGCCAGGACTCCACTGAGCTCAGCTGAGCGGCTGCTAATAGAGACGCCAGCGGGTTCCGTGAGATGCTTGTGGAATATCAGAGTTTTTGCACAGTCACATCTTGGTTGTGAGAATTAATGGAAAAAATAAAAAAAGTTTTTGGTAACTTATTACCAGTGATATTCTGTCATAGCACTATTGACGTTTCTCTGCTACTTATAAATTCACGCGTTTACATATTTTATCAAAGGATCACATCAGAAATATGTGGTTCACTCATTGATATTCATCTTGAACCCCGGGGTTTCAGACCAGTTTAACCCAGTCGTGCCCTGTGAATGATTGATGCCTCTTAAACTCCAAACATGAATCTTTCACTGGGAGAAATCTTAATTCTCATTTCGTACATTTTCATCAGCATTAATTAGCTGCCGTCTCAGAAAAACACTGCAGCCGAGACGCTCAGGGTATTAGTGGGCTGACGTCAGAGACTTAGAGTGTGTGATTAGTGTGTTTATGGAGGTAAACGCTGCGGTAAAACCATAAAAGAGCATTTCACAAAATTAAGCTGAATAAAAGACTTGTGGTGCCGAGCAGCGTGCGGTCACATTGCGACCAGCAGTGATCAATTATTTTCAAAAGGGGAGCCGTGCATGTGAAACATCAATATGGAAAAGTCAGAGGGAGAAATTGGTTATAATCGTTGCACCATCCGAAGAAGAGCACTGCGATTCAAAGCCTGTTTACCATCAGGAGCGCTACGCAGAAGTTTATCCCATCAGCAACGACGTCGGAAAACGTTATCGTCGGTCTCGCTACGTCGATACATTCACCGGGTTTCACCATCGGCCCGCGTGTGCTCAGCTGCACCACGGACACACACTTCACATAAATCTAGCTCGATCTCATTCACCACAGAGACACACAATTAGTTTAAGTACGGCGTGTGCATCAGAGATTCATGATAATGATAGAGAGAGACCTTATGGTTCATAATGGTGCATAAAAAAACCTCTCCATCATCTCAGAGCACTAATCAAACACGTGTTGTCTCCACTTAAACCTTTTGTGAAAGTAAATGGAGATCTCCACGCCACTCTCGTGCTAATTGCATGTAATCAGCGTGCTAAACGCTAATCACAATTTGGAGTTAGACATTATTTTAATGAGTTCAGAGTTTTCCTCTGCTACTCGAGGAGTGACCTCGCCGCGGCTTGAATCTGTGTGAGTTCCGACACCAGAGTGACATCCGGCCGCGGCGGCTGTGTCCACAAAGGACGTGAGCAGAGATAAGAAGTCACTTTCATTTCCACAATCCCGCTGTCCACTCTTCCGCCAGCGCCTCTTGTCATCTTTGCTCCGTCATTTCACTTTGATCTGAGTCAATATCTATCCTGAGCCCATTCCCTGAGTGACTCGCTGCCATTTGCACTATGAAATTCATTCAGGAACTTATTAATGCCCGATCGTAAGGGACTCATAGTGTCTAATTTCAATGCATATTTCCTGAATGTCCCTCAGACAGTCTGCAAATTTAAATTGTATTGGCTTATTGTCGATGAGCGCAGGCGCCTGGACCGGGACACAATGCAAATTAAAACTCTCAGTCTCTGCTCAGCGTGAGAAAACGAAACAGACACGAGGATATTTCACCACGGTGATTGAAATGACAGCTGCTGAGAGGGAGCCACCCACCATGTAATTACTTCCACATTGTTATTCCCCATTTATTCTCCCGGAATATATTGTAAATGCATATTAAACACTGACACGCACGTGGCGCGATTGCATGATGCGGGAGCCGTCTCGATGGCGCTCGACCCGCCCACAGACACAAAGCACCACACAGACACTTCACATGTTGCGTCTTATTCAACCAGGAACCTGTGGCTACTACAGATTTATTCACCACTCACACAACAGCTGCTCAGATTATTTATTTATCATCAGTCTGCTGCAGGCTGGGGCTTCATATACGGTCACACAATGATACGCAGGCAAGATGAATTATGCCGTTTTGTTTACTAGAACTTGTTCTCCCTTAGCAGTTACTTACATTTCATTTACATAGAAATAAGAACTAATGAATTTAACACTTCTGGACTGGAGTAGTGTGATGAGGAAACACATGCTGAGCTCTGCTGCTGAGCACTAATGTTTATGTTGTGTTAACGCTTGACAGGGGGCGTTCCCAATGTTTGGTGCCACCCAGATTGTCATAATGAACACAATCACAGTTCCATGCCAACGATACACAACGTAGCCAGCTTGTATTTATCAACACAATGCCAAAGAGAAGTACACTGGAAATAAAATCCACAACCGGAAAAACACACACCAGGTTCCCCAGCTAACTCAGCCTAGCGCCAGTATTTGAATGGTCCTTTAAACAAGATCTGATTGGCTGTCATCCTCTAAGTGAATGAGTTTCAGGTTGATGCTTGCAATGATATTAATAATAATAATAATGATAAATGAACTTTATTTATACAGCACGTTTTAAAAACAGGGTTTACACATTTAGAAATTAAAAGCAATAAAACATAAAATGACGACATCCATAATGCGAGTGTGTGTGTGTGTGTTAGTGGATTTAATCAGTGAAGTCTACAATCCTTTAGACTGAGGCCTGGCTATAGCACATGATCATTTCATAACTGCCTCTCAGGAATAAAGCATAAACATCAAAAGTATTATAAGCATATATGTCCTTGCAGAAATTAAGATGCATTGTAACCATTACTGAAGATGCGACAGAAATGCTAAACTAGATTTTTAAAAGACTAATTGCTGTTATTCTTAGCCTCCTCCATTACTATAATGTCTTCTGGGTAATGACACAAACCTGTGGCTGTAATAAAGACAGAGCGCACCAGCACGCAGCTTCCACTGTGATACAGAAACGTAAACTGTTGTTCAAGTGTTTGCAGAGGTGTAAATGGGACACCGGGAAAATAAAGACGAGAGAAAAAACAAGTACCTCTTCAGCGGATTATGTTTTTCGCACTAAAACACCGGCCGATCTCCTGGATAGCGTGATGGCAATTTTCATTATTTTACCTCTTAATTATTCATGTACACGGCGTATGAGTGGTGGCCTCTTCCGCGGCTAATAGGCAGGTTTACACAATCATTAGTAACTTCGGCAACTTTAGAAACTGTTTCCAGTCCTTTTTTTCCCCAAGCTTCGAGTAATGACCATCCATCCACCTTTTTTGCTAATCTATCATACAGCTCGGAGAATGAGAGAGAGAAGGATTGCAGGCGCTCGCGGAAACAGGCCTATATTTCTCCTCTTGACACTCTCCTTTTTTTAAAGCCGTTCCACCGAATCTCTTAATCAAAGCCCTCGGTGTGGGAGAGGATATTTGGGATGGATGTTTTGCACTTAAACCAAATGAATGGCGTCTTTTGTCATTAGCGAGTCCGCCTTTGTTCTTCTCCTCCTCCCCCTACGACTGACAGCGCTGATAAGAGAAGCCTGTAGGAATGTGAGAGAAGTGTCCTCTGTCATGTAAAGCCATTCGAGTGGGAAGGACGAACCGCGGCCCCTTTAGCGGATGACATATTCCAGTGTCGCGCAGACAATGTCGGCTAATGATGAACAATCCTGTAGCCTGTCAAACCACGCTCGGCATCCTGTGCTCTTTTCCCCGACTGCATTCCGGTTGAGTGTTATTGTTGGCAATGAACATAGCCGGGGCATAATGGCAGCTAATGGGGCTTTAATGGAGAGTGTCATAGAATAATCAATCTGAGGAGGGGAGCGGATGAACAGAAAAACCCATAACTAATGAATTTTCCTGAAACAATGAGACAAAACATTGTTCCTACTGTAACTTGTGAGATTCATTGGCAATTGCAGTCAACACGAGAGCATAATGGAAGGCCACGGGGGAGGGAATTCAATCTGTAAAAAAAAGCTGCCGCCTTTTCAATAAAAACAATGATTCAATAATTCATTGGTTGTGTTTGATTTCTCTTCAGACGGGTTCCGTATGAAGCCAATCGTGTAGATTGAATAGAGTCGACAATAGGGCATGTGTCATCGCTGGGTTTCATCCTTAGTCACAGAACATTCAAGCCTTGTATCTAGGGTTGCAAAGGGGCGGAAAGTTTCCGGTAAATTTCCGGAAACTTTCCGGGAACTTTCTATGGGAAGTTAAGCTCGGGAATTTGGGGAATTTTGAAAAAAAAAAAATACGCAAATTGAACGCTGAGCAATAAAAACATCATTCAAAACTCTATTTTAAAGGTGTATGGAACACAGCACACACTGCACGTTGAATTTCAATCCTCCACTGTGCATTCTTCCATCACATGCACAGATAATTCCCAGCATCCTTCACTCTACAGCAGAGCTATTGAGGCCTGCTGTAGAGTGCAGGACTAGTCAGGGAAGTTTCCATGATATTACTGGGGAAAATATATTAGCATGCTGATTGAGGATTGTTCATCTGTTCATCTAGCCTATTTCCATTCATTTATCCATCAATTGTAAAATATTTTTACAGACGATTCCAATTGTTTGGCTAACTATTTATATCTCTGGCATTGCATTAGTGTTTTTTTACAAACTTTTTTCTCATCTTATTCTACAGAACAATGCCACGTGCACTCTCTCATGTGTGGAGACATTTCACCTCATCCAATGTAGAAGGAAAGGCTGTGTACATTTGCAAATACTGTGCAAAGACCTATGTTAAGAATGACACAACGATGCAGAAGCATATAGTCAAGTGCCCAAAGTTTCCTCAGGGCTCAAATCAGCCTATGACAAAACTAAATGTTCATATTTATGTCTGTATATGACAAGGTAAATACAGTTAGTATAAATTACCCACAACATTTCCAGTTTATTCCCGTTTATTCCCGTTAATTCCCGTATATTCCCGTTAATTCCCTTTAATTCCCGTATATTCCTGTTAATTCCCTTTAATTCCCGTGGAAAGTTTCCAACTTTGAATTTTGCAACCCTATTTCTATCCCGATGAAGAACTGTGAGTCTTCGAGTTCTGTTCCCCGACTGTGTGTCAGAGAGTGTTTTTGGTGTTTCTCACCTCCTCCTCCCTAACTCCCCGTGTTCCTGCCACAGGCCTGAGTCACCCGCGCTGACCTAGATGTCACCCTGTTCCCTGCACCCTCACCAGACATCCAGCAGGACCAGTGGACCAAGAGAAGTCGAGGGGGGGGGGGCTGGGGGTGAATTCGGGGCCAACGCCGCCGCTTGATGCGAAAAGACACATCTGTTTATTTCCAAAAACATTTTTTAACTGCGCTGACAAACACAAAGCGACATCGCTGCCACACCACGGCCCAGCGCTGCCGCTTCACGCAGGAAGGATTCCACGTCTCCACAACGCTGCCAGCAGCTCGCAGACTGCAAGGTCTAACCCTTCTGTTGTGGTTGAGCATTATTTTTATCACAAGCTGTGCTTCTCACACACACACAGACACGGTTGTACTTCTATCTTAGAGAGGACACACTTCGGCAATATGCATTCCCTAGCTCCACACCCTAACTAAATCACTAACCCTGACCTATTTCTAACCCTAAAGCTGAGTATTAACCCTGAAACAGTCCATAAAAAGTGGGTCACAAAGTAAGGTTTGGCCAAAATGTCCTCACTTCCGAGGTTATAGGCTCAAAATGGTCCTCACAACGATATTTGTACATAACCAACTATCCACTATTTTACTTTGAACAGTTTTTCTTTGTGTGTTTCTTTTACTAAACTTCCTGTCTTTGTCTGCTTTTCCTTCTTCTGCATGTCACTGTCCCTATGTGTCTCACCTGAGTTCAGTTATCGCCCCCTCTTTTGGTACATATACTGTACTGGATCTGCCTACTGAGTGTAAGCCTTTTAATGTCTTGAGTGAATATGTTTTTTCCCCACCTCCTCCATGTTAGTGGATGGGACATGGACCAAGCTAGGCTTCATTTCTAGACAGTGGGAGGAAGTGGTCATTCATCTTTATATGAAGTCTAGTGTGTATATCCGCTGCATGGGAGGCAAAAATGTTTCCTATACAACCCAAACATTGAGCTGAAAGACTATAAAGTTCTACACAATGGATGCTGGTAGATATCTGGAGGTTTTAACACATGCACACGCTTCTTCCCCCTAGATATCAAACTACTTTATTGTATTCCACTGCACCGGGAATAGCTCTTGGACCCTCGATTGGCAGATAATAAGCACACTGCCACGGCGTCTGATTGATTGTGGTGCACCCGAAAGGCCCAGCGCTGTAAGCAGCCATGATGAAGACAGCCCCAAATTATTAAGAGTAGCTCCGACGAGCCTCTGGAAGGTTTTCCATTAGTTGCGGGTTTGACTCTCTGGGACCCGGCGATCGATGGAGCCTTGTTGCAGATGTCGAGAGAAAAGGACATCGTGGCCAGATTTGTACTCACACGGCGCCACCGCTCTGATATCAACCTCAGGCGTTTGGAGATTTCTGCCCTTTTCAATGGAGACGATAAACAATGTTTTGGTAAATGATGAGGGAGGATTCCTTCGCTCTGCGGCCTCTCTTATTGAAGACAATGGTTAGAGAACATTGTGCATGAGAGGCGCTGCGGTCTGGAGGTGTAATTTTACAAAGAGCTATTCAGGGTTTGTTTTCATCTGTGCCTCTGCTGAACAACATCCGTTACCCTGGAGGTTTCAAGGGATGGAGTAGATGCTTTGGAATGAGCTCGTTTTGCTTTTTTCCTGATGAGAATGATAAAATAAAATAGGTTACGGTGTCTTGTAACACGCATTGAGGCTAAATGGAAAGAGACGTGGGAATATTTGTGTGAATATTCTGCTGAGTGAATCATATTTTTGTGTGTTTGTCTTCGTTTTTCATGTCTGATTGGTGTTGAAACAGGAGAAATGACAACATCAGTGAGACAGAGGTGACCTGGGTTGCATTCCACTGATCACGTGCACCAACAGCGATCAAAACAAGGAAATGTGACATAATTACTAAGGGGGCCTGGGGGTTTCACTGAGAGAAGGGGACATAATGGGGTTTTATTAGCCATAATATAGTTATTCTAAAACATATTTCCCCATAATTGGAAGCTTTTTATGTCCCATAATGACTTTAACCTTTTAAAAGTAGAATATAAAGACGCCATTCGCGGTGATGAGGTTAAGGTATCAATTTATGATGTTCATCTCCAGACGGGGATGGCATTTGGGATCCGGGGGAAAGGGAGAGAGATAAATGCTGAGGGGAAGCTGTTATGATATTTTCTCCCTTTTTTCCTTTTGCTGCAGTAAAAAAAATCACTAAATCCAGTTTCTCCATTAGAGCGATGCTTTGGATGAGCCGCGTTGAGCAGGTGCCAAACTCGCGGAAAAAAAACTTTCTCCCTCGTATAATTTGCTAAATGTGCGTCACGGTGAGGACTTTTTAATCAATGCTCGCTTGTCTCACCCTCTTCTCCCGGCCCTCTCGGCTTCCAAACTATAGATCTGTCTCACTGTCCAGTACAGTATGTATTACATTCTGCATCGAACTCTTCCTCCACAGCCACACCCTCCATCGCCGCCGAGCGTTCCTGCAGAGCTCGGATCAATTACAGGCAGTCCTGCCAAGCGATCAAGTCTATAATAACACGGCCTCTCCATCTTGTTCTGCTGCAGTAAATTACCTGGGCTGCAGGACGACCCCCCCCGACCCCCCCCCCCCCCCCCCCCTCAAACCCCTTGATGGATCTTTATTAATGCCCGGGGCTCTACATCAAATACAGTCAGGTGGCCCGGTAATGAGATCACAAGGCAGGCCTGGTGTGATTTAAATGCTAAATACAGGTCAAAGCCAACCAGCGACCTAAACATACCTCACTGGCTGGGTGTGTGTGTGTGTGTGTGTGTGTGTGTGTGTGTGTGTGTGTGTGTGTGTGTGTGTGTGTGTGTGTGTGTGTGGAGGAGTGATGAGCCCGAACGTGAGGCTGCAGGAGAGAAGTTTAAGAGACAGACTGAGTGTGTGTGTGTTGATGCGAGTGGATGGGAGAGGTGCATGATGGGAAAGACCACAGACTCCATATGAAGGATGGACGACATGACGAGTGTCCCCCTGGTGACTGGCAGCAGTACTTACCTCCTCCGTGTTGGTAGATGGGACATGGGCCAATTTAAAAGTCAAAGTACACATCAAATATAATTTATAAAGAGAGTTTTTTTTATTTTTCTTCTTATCACACTGATGTTCATGTTTCTGATAAGTTTTATTTTCAATGAATGTTTTTAAATGTACTTTTACTGTATCCGTGGTCAGAACGTACTTTCATTCACCTTATGTCACTGAATTTATACCATGCATTCCATTATGTAACCCTTGGTTACACTAGAATAAGTGTTAGTCTGGACCAGTATAGGAGATTCTAGGTAAGTAGGAGCCCTGGACTTGAGAATCAATAATGAGAAATACAAAAACACAATTTCTTTAAATAAACTTATATTTAAACAAAACAGCAGTTCAACTTGGTTTGACAATAGAATACATCATAAATTTCCCCCAAAATAATAAACAGAAATAAATAAAAGAAAAGTGTGCACATAAAAGTCAATACAAAGTCTGTCAGTCAAGTCTTAAATGTCAGTTAGTCAGCTAGCGGACTTTTTTCACTCCGTAACTACTATATTTCCCAACTAAATCAGCAGCTACGGATGTCGTACTACTCACCGTTAATTCGTAAGACATTAATTTGTTAACCCTAACCTTTCAACAGGTCAGCAGGATTACCTCACTCATCTACACAAATTATGATCTGACCAAACAGAGAGCATGCGTCTAGCTTGAGTGACAAAATGGCGGACCGGATGTAGACAGGTATGACACTCGACACAGACTGGGTGAGTTAGATTACTGGTACCTCCCCCTACTTGCTAGAAAACGTAACAGTATGTCAAAGTCTACATTCTCCCTTTCTCTCAATATGTGCTCACTGGTTTTCTAATGTGGGCTACATTTAACCCCTGTTTTATTTATCATTTCATATTGTTCTACTTTATTTAAGAATTTCCTCTATATCGCTTCTATTGATTGGAATTTAAAACAGTTTTTATCTTTTGACTTGTCCAGCACTTTGTATGTGAATGAATTTTACTTTTTTGAGGTTAAGATGGGAGTGAGGCGATGAGAGCAGAGACAAGGAGATAGAGACATTAAGGATCTGAGTCCAGCTGCTTGAGGGTTTTCATTAGTGAAGTCTGCACTTTTAAAATGATTTGCTGCCCCCGAACCACCTTAACACATCTCCTGTCTGTGCAGACAGCAGCCCGGAAGCCCCCCCGCCCCACTCGTTTCCCCTCGTTTCCCCTCTCCCCTCCCAAACACACCAATTACTCGCTCCCTTGGATAAATGTGAGCTGTCGAAAAGTTGAGGAAGGAAAAAAAAAGTAGCAGATGAATAAGAAAACAACAAACTTGTGGTAATTAAACATCAAGGCTGTGGAAAAGGAAGTGCTAATCCGCCCAACTCAGCTGATTCCACCATTCGAAAAGCATTTACACTTTCATTAAAGAGTGCAGCCGAGCAGAACAGAATCATTTAGAGGGCCCGGCATAAACACCAGAAGTGAACCTGTGGCTGTCTGTGCTGCACAGTTCAGAATACAATAATTAGGCCACTGTTCACAGGAAGAAACGTCAGAGAAATATGTGCTGAGATAAAAAAGCCCAAACAACTGTTCGTCCACTTTTCACATTGCAGGACATTCAGTCATTCTCCTTGGTTCCCTCACAAAGCACAAACACTGAGGCATGGTAAACACTACAGCATGAGTAAAGGAAAGATCTGTATTATTCCATCCAGCTTGAGCATATCAAAAATAAACCCGCTGACGCTGCCAGAGAGAAGTTGAACAGAATTAATCACGAGTGGAATTGGCTTGTAATGTGAAAGTCCAGAAGGGATGTTTATTTCAACCCACAGGAACACACCAACTATTTATCTGGTAATGAATGACTCACTTTCTTAAACGAGTGACCCGTTGTTCTTCTTTTTTGAATCAGCCTAGTGCCTGACATCTGTAGTCCCACCAAATGCCATGAATCTGTATAATAATTAATAACTGTTCAATGAACTGCTACTAAATATGATGTTTTCAACGTTCAGGCAAAATCTGCTACTTGCTCTTATCTTGAACAGAACACCTACGTCATCCACTACGATCACTTCTTTATTTCCAAGGACATCAAATGTTTTCAGCCCTTGTTTGTTTGTTTGTCAGCGGGATTCTGAGAAAGCTACAAATCGGATTGTCGCAAAACTTGGTGGAAGGATGGAACATGGGCCACAAAAGAATCCATTCCAAACAGGAAGGAGCTGTTTTTGACATTGAGTGAGAGTTTTGTCTGTCACAGTTCTGACGTTACCAGCACTGACACTGGAATTTTATGAATTTGACCGCTAATATCCAAGTACCAGATATGTCACAAATCTACAACAAGCTTAGAAAATCAACTGCAAGTCAGAGTTTGGCCATTCCCCTAAAGTGCAGCAGCCTTTTGTCGGGCACTTCTAATCCAGGTTAGCTCAGCATCATGTGATATTCATGATCTGCGAGAGATAACTTGATATTAATGAAGAGCAGCAACCATCAGGTGAGTTTAGAGCTCAAAATGCATGAGAAGCAATAATAGTGCTCAAAAACAATGGAAATGTCAGTTTCCCCTATTCCATAAAGGCTTTGTCTGCAGGTGAAGATCATGATCAGAAGCTCCACGGCTCCCAAACAGGTCTGGAGACGAAAGGTACGGGGAAAAAATCAATATAATCTATAAATAAAACGATTTCACTGAGCAGTACAAGTACTTCAGAAAGCATACATTTAAAATGTCCAAAGCACACAAAGAATTCAAGAGTTCTAGAATGTTATATTTTTTTTTTTACCATCTAACAAGCAAATACAAAGTTGAAACTAACACGACCATAATTCCGACTTCACTCGTAATGGAAGAGCGCGTCTGTGTATCATGTCTGCAGCGTTCTGTGAAGCCACCCGATCCATTAATGAAATCATAAAGCTTTCAATTATGCATGGCAAAAATAACTTATTAATGTGAGCCGCGTTGAGAAAAGGCCACGGCCGACGAGATGAGGGGAATTATTTTTTTCGTTTTTTTCCTTTACAGTTCATTAAGTCTTAAAATAAGAAAATCAATACGAGGAATCCATAAAGTCTGCGGTGGTTTTGAGTAAATGCATTCAGTCAGTGGGCAGAAGAATGAGTCAGTCTGAGTCAGGCTGGAGGTTCACAGCGCTGCCACCACTCCCACCTGCTTCACTGCCACCAGCATTGTGTGTTTATTTTTTAATGATTGTGTTTCGAGGGCCTGTTTGTGGGAAAGCATGCCAGCGATGCATGTGGGGTGTGCATTGACAGAGAAGGTAAGAGAGGAAACGGGACAGAAACCTCAGATGACACAGGCCTGCGTTCATTCCATGCGTCTCCAAGCCGCTGTGGTTTGACGTAGGTGAACCGGCATGATCCGTGTCTGCAAATTGCCGGAGTAAATTGACTTTACTTTCAGTGCATTTAGCAGTTTTTTTCACAATTCCCACCAGTGCTAAGAAATAAGTGCAGTGTGTCATTCTGTGTGTGGCCACGGACTGATCGCTCCGAATTCCCCTCCGACAGCAAACGTTCTGCAGACGGATGCAGGTTGTGGTGATTGTAGAGATCAGCTGCTTCCAAATTTAGACGCCCAGTGCCTCTGTTTCATTACAAACAGTTTCCTCCTCTAAGTGCTGCTGAAGAAAACAAGGATTTACAATGTGACAACTATCTCAAATCCAAATAGAGGTAATTTCATATCAACATAATAGATATTGTTACTAATACCTTTCCTCAACCATGTGAATGTAAGCCATGTCTTTGCAGATGTACGTTTCATTTGCATCGTCCCTCTTTCAGCATGATTTGTTTGTCCTGTGATGGGTCATCATGAACAAAAGTCTCTTGCAGTGTCTGGGTTTGAGGATTGTTTGGAACATTCGGCTGTACCGTAGATTCTCTATTCTTGTGTCAGTAGTAACCAGGTCAGTGGTGTTCGAGTCTGATGAGGACCGGCCTGCAGCATAATTGGCAAAATACAGTCATCTGGTCTATGACTTTCCTAACCAAACAAGGCCAATGTAACAGAAGCAGTTCCTCTTTGACGGCCTTGTTTGGTCTTATCTGGTTTGAGTCCCTCACAAAGCGCCGTCCAAATGACAAAAATGCTTCTCTAAAGAGTAGGATTCGCGGCATAATAATAAAACTGTAGAGCAAAATAAAGTGGACGTTTTTCTATCAAATGTAGATTGTTATATTCCTTCAGCCCGAGGAGATAACCCCATTTATTAGTGTATCGGCCGCTCTGCAGTCAATGAGAAACTGATGCTGCAGATAACAATCTCTCAAAAAATGAAAGAATGTGTCCTGCTGCAGTCAAGTCTGCAGACAGCCCATTATTTCTCCAGCCACCACAGCCATTTGACTGACTTATATTGTGGCTGAATTTTTACACATAACTGTCTTTCTGACAAAATGTTCTACAGGAACATTTACAGGTTGTCGTTATTTTACTCAAAAAATTGTATCGTTATTCTTCTAGAGGTCTCTTGGTGAAAACGTAAAGTGGAGGCAGCTTTAATGGGATAAACATGAACTGTGAGTTTAAGGGAAAACCTATGTTCAATATTTGAAACTTTATTTTAACAGTGAGTGTTTCTCACACATACACAATATGTGCTACGGTTTTTGCTGTAAATCTTGTCAGTGTGAATGCATATACTCGACGACTCAGTGTAAGTGCGAGTTTGGAAGTAAACAAATCGAAACACAGCATCCCAGCGTACAGGATAATTACACTTGTCATATCATTTTTTATTGTTTAAACTTTAGTGGCCACTTTAAGGCTCGGTCTTACTGGACGAGTCCACTCAAAAGCAGAACATGAATACCTATTAATGTCACGGTTGTGTTAGTTTATGTAAGAGCGATTTCTGCATGCTTAAGCGCCATTTAGCTCCACTGGACGCTGAAACCCTTTCAGCTCAGTAACTCAGAACTCTCCTGGAGGCAGATAGAATCCCATATTTCTAAGCTCATGAATAAACCCAGTGTGGCCCCTTCATTTGTCCTCATGGGCCTGACAGCTGGTACAAATTGACCCAGTAAACACAAAAATGGTTTAACTTTAACCATTTTCAAAAGCTAGCAAAAAGGAGGACTCTGATCGGGGGCGGCTGTGGCAAGAGAAAGAGTTGATCGTCCACGACAATGAAGGTCGAGGGTTCAGTTCCTGGCTCATTGGGCGAGACACTAAATCTCAAAATGTGAATGTGCAAGTGAGAGACAAAGAAGTGGATTTAGAAAGTGCGACCATCTACTATAAATTAAAGGCTGTTAATACGAGACAAAGAGTTATATAAATGGTACTATTCACCCTTTAAAAGACTTGTATTGATGTGTATCGATGCGTGTGGTGAACGAATCTTCCTCCTAAAGATTCCATCGGTATTTACAGCCAATATCAGCAGACACGCAGGGGTCCGGCTGATCTGGTTACAGATGTGCATGGGAAGAAGTGACAAAACATGCCAAATCATTTTCTCCATGTTCCAACGTGGCCTTTGCTTCCAGCCGCTAATTAATACAGAGCATGCTCGCCGTTGAATGGTCTCGTGCTTATCATCGATGTGCAGGTACACAAACAATCGGTGCTTTGCCAAGTGCCTGTTTTAGCTTCTTAATTAGCCCTAGCATTCAGACATATTACATCTGAAATACACCGTGTTCCTCTCCTTGTCCTGACAACCAACATTCGGCTGGATTACACACAACACTGACAGTGCCGCAGATCCATCTGCAACACAAAGCAGCGGCTCGGCGACGGATATGATCAGTGGGCGAGCGCCGCCTCAAACCGCGCCGCGTCCACTCCTGTCCAAAAAGAGACAAATGACAGGTAAATACAGCGAGCGGGCTGTCACCGCACTGATCTGCGGCCCATTTTTCATTTCATAATAACAATGCAGGGGGACAGTCCTTTTTGTTGGGCCCGCCGGTGCGTGAATGACTCGGGAGGGAAACAGGCCCAGTAATTATTCTTTCCTCCACTTGTCCCTGCCGTCGCGTCCCGCCATCGCTCACACACTGGAGATGCAGGCTATTGAATCCTGATGAAACCCGCGGCACAACAATAGCTAGCATACTAGTCAGGGCAGTCGTCAAGGGATTGTTCCCGGTAGAAAATGGGAGCCGACACTGAGGGATTGGCAATTATTGGAATTTCAATCATGCAGTCGATAGACGAAGTGACAAGCTGTATGAAGAGACCGATATGTAAACGCAGGTGGATTATTCACTGCTTTCATATGGGCCCCCAGCTGATGGAGGCGATACGAGTCAATCAGGTGAGTGAGGTATTATGCCCCTGAATCTGTCTCTGAGTTATGGATGTCACTGGATTAGACAATGTAAGCATAATGTGAAAATCCAGGGCACTAAATTGAATGTCAAAACATGACAAAGGCTGCGGCTCACCTTGGACTGAATGCAAATGCCCTATAGCATAAATACATGTCCAGATCTACTTAACACAAGTGAGGCACGGCACAGAGATGAGGGAATTATGAAAAGCGGCCACGCTGACCTTTACTATGCTAATAAAAGTGTGTAGCGATGTCCTACAAGCGACAGGAGGATGGTGGTGTTTTATTTACATCGAGCTTTATTCTCTTGGCTCAGCGGAAAAATAAAAACGAACGTCCGTTGGCTTGTAAAAGGCCGTTGTCCTCTGCAGCCCGCTCCAGAGATGATTCCACTGCCTGATGATTTCTTTGAGCACATGAAAAGAATATCAAACAGAATAAACATTTATTATTAATATGTACTGTCCTGTGCACGGGTTTTATACTATCACACGTGGGGCTTTCATCTCCTGACGAAAACAAATGAGCTTGCCTTCCAGTTGTTTGGGTGTGCATCAGTGAAAACCTGCTGTCCGCTGCGGTTTGGACTTAGTAGTCACTGCATTCTGCACACCCCTTATTAGTGTGTGTGTGTGTGTGTGTGTGTGTGTGTGTGTGTGTGTGTGTGTGTGTGTGTGTGTGTGTGTGTGTGTGTGTGTGTGTGTGTGTGTGTGTGCAATAAACAAAGAGACGGTATCTGTGTGAGACACACGCGAGAGAAAAACAATAAAGAGCGGGAGGGGGAACGCTCCAGATGGCAATGCTGCTGTGCATGGGGCTGGTGA
Source organism: Limanda limanda (assembly GCF_963576545.1). Lineage (NCBI taxonomy): Eukaryota > Metazoa > Chordata > Actinopteri > Pleuronectiformes > Pleuronectidae > Limanda > Limanda limanda. The sequence continues at coordinate 6,083,738 of NC_083655.1, forward strand.
CAGTAGGCCATGGGAAGGGCGAGCCAGCTGTGGGGGGGGGGGGGGGGGGGGGGGTCAGGATTTCTTTCCTCTGGGATTCCACAGCATCACGCGGCGCCAACAGGAGGCAGAAGAGCAGCAGACAGACAGGCAGGCAGCAGACAGAGCACCGGTGCGTGACCGGTTCAAGGGCCAAGGCCGGGGGTACAGCTGCTTCTTATCGCTGCACCGTTTCCCAGCTTCACAACGCACCAGTGCACCTCTGGGCAGCGCCAGGATTTATATCCCAACCGTGACGTTAAACTCTCCCGCACTTTTTTCACATCACTTTTTCCCTCTAAGCTTCATCACTAAATTGATAGATATCTTATTAGGGCCTCGTATCTTCCATCGCCATCAAGAACTCTACCATCTACGACCAACAGTCAAGAATCCCCACCAGCAGCCGACACACTCGCCCTTGCCCCCAGTTACACATGGTGGTATGAGGGGGTATTGGGGTCACAGGCCCCCCCCCGGCAGCACAAAGAGTCCAGGGACAGCCTGTCATGACCGGTGGCTCGGAAGGACTCGCGAGGCAGAATTGCGTCGGCGGAGGCGTGCAGCCATTCGGAAGCAACAAAGTGAGCACACAACAGCACATCACAAAAAAAGGCCAGAAGCGCCGACGTGTGGGTGACCTGCTCTCCTGGCCGCTCGTCCAAGAGCCATGTTAGCAGCTGGCCTGTTTAATTCACAATACGGAGGCAGATGAGAGCAACGGAGAAAGATCAGGACAGGAATGACAAAGAAGGGGAAGCAGTTCGCTGGCAAAGGGGAGGCAGCGTGTGTGCCCACCCTTCAAACACCTCCACTGGTCCGGCGGCGCCCTGGGTCAGGTATGTAATCGGACGTCAAAGCATATTAGTGCCCAGTGGCTCTTCCACCTTTGTTTATGGTCTGCGGGTTCAATCCACACGATCGCTGGACATAAATTCACATCACAGCACCGGCAGCCTTGGCCAAGCTGCCGCTCCAGTTTCCCCCCGATCTGCCGCAACTTCACACTTGTTTCAGTCAAGGTCCACTTGCTCTGCATGCCTCTAAGTCCTTGTCCAGACGTGTAACCTTGCATGTATTACACGGTCTGACAGACTCTGGCTGAAAGTAAGGGAAAAAGAGAGGGAAAGAAAGAGCTGTCAGAAGTCACTAAGGTGCTAAAACACAGGCTACTCTTAAATCATAATGTCACCATCTCCATTCCTTCTTTTTTTTTTTACAGAACATAAAGGAGAGATAAGGAAGCTGGTTTGTAGAAATCAGGGACAGCTGAAGTGTGACACGTTCTCTCGATTGGCTTAAAATGGAGAATCAGGTCTTTGAACATCCACTGTCTACATTGAAAAGGTCGTGCTTTTCCTTCATATTTAAACTAACTGACAAGATTCCTATTCTGTGTATTTGGAGTCGATTGACATTTCTTTACTTCCGTCTCTGGACTGTGAGTTGAAAAGCAATGAGATAATAACACTGCAGCTGCACTCCATGAAAAAAAAGGGGTTTGATAAACATCTTGCTGATGATATCTGGCTGAAATCCGATAGTTCGAAATTAAAGTCAGACGTTATTAATGACCATTTATAGTGAATGGACTAAATAGTAAAAAATCTTAATAAAGGCTGGTGACATCCCTCCTCATCTTCACAGTTTAAAATGTCATTTGACTTCCTCTTACCGTGAACACTAGCTTTTGTGTAGAGTTGGTTCAGCTGTATAGAGATTAATTCACCGCATATAATAATGTATCTGTATGGATGATATTAACTATGGTAATACTTTATTGTTGTTGTTGTTTTTTTTACATTTTCTGTCAAAAACAAAAACTATTTAATGAATCGTAAGTATTTAAAAAGTAACTCAGAAAACATAAACACAATCAAATAGTTGCTACTTCCTCTTATACCTTCCCTTGTTTTGCGTGAGGAAAGTGTTACCTCCAGGAGGTGGGAGTAACGCTCCTACAAGCTGTTTGCCGTACACCATTAAATACCCCAAAAAAAGAACAGGATACGAGCGGAGTCAGGTGAAACGTGGGGATGCAAGACAAGTGTTGTACAAACAGGAGCGACATGACAAGCCACAGACAACACAGCTGTCAGAAGCTCTGATGAAATGACGCTCAGTGCCGACTCTGCCTGGTAGAGCGAGCACATCATCAGACTGCGTGAGTCACTCCCTCTCTCTCCAACAACGGTCGAACGACTCCCAAGCCTGATTTGTATGTGGTTTCATTTTTAGTGCATGCACAAATTGATTAGTTTTGGCAGTGATGTAAAACACTGGCACCACACTTGTCTTTGTTTGCTGTACTGAACACTAATTTCTGACCTTTGAAGTGGCCACAAAGGAGCGAAGCAGTTTCCAATTATGCTTCATTACAAGCACCCATCCCTGAAAATGATCAGCGCGGATCATAAACCCCGGTGAATGTGGGTTTAAGTCTTGCCCGGCGAAGAACCTAACAAATATGACCTTTGTGTGTATGCAAATCCTTAAATCAGTCACTGCAGCCATTAAATTGTTAACAAGCTCGGTCCTTTCCATTTGCTCCCGCCGCGGCCGGGCCTGGTTGTAAACAGGCTATTAACGGGTCGGCCTCCAGCGGCCTCTGGCCTCTGGCTCGCCGCACCAGCGCTGCAGCTCTTAATGAAGCGGAAAATTAAAGGGTTTGGACATTGAAAGCTTGTTTCCTTCCGTGAAATATTTTTCACTTCTTTTTTTTTACTCCTTCGTCCTTATTTCACAATCACACTCAAATAATCCAAAGGTCACAATCAGATTAATGCAGAGTGTGCTTCACGTGCGTAGCCGATGCATGGTCGAGCTGCTGGAGACAAACAGGCAACACATAATTTCATAAATAAGCCGAATTAAAATGTAGAATGAAAACGGAACCAGCAGCCTTTGGAAACTAGGGCCTTGATAACACCGACTTGTATGCTTGACTAGATTTTTAATAAAGTATGGTAGCGATGACATGCTCTAAGTGTTTCCAGAGCTCCTTCGGGTCCGTCGTGATGTTCAAAACAACCAGAACACAAAGGGCTCATCAGAATACTGTATTCAGAATATTCTGATGAGACCTAGGGCTTCGTGATACTTATTCGCATACTTTAGCAGATGTTGAATAGGGAGTTGTTGTGTAAGTGCTGTGACACGATGTGTGTGTATGCAGACGTCCTTCGGGTCTGTTCCGGTGCGCTGAGGCCTCTTCTCGAATTTAATATGTAGCAGCGCTGGTGCATCATGACTGTGACTGTACGCGGCGCATTTAATCTGTCACTGACTCACCCTCACCAGGGGGGGCAGCGCGCTAAAGGAAAAACAACATTAACATCCTGCTGACCTATTGCCATGAAATATTTACCACAAGTTTTTTTCTTGCTCCCGTATTATACACGGAGCTCCCACTCACTCAGCCGCCGGACGGGGGGGTGGATCTCACGCTCGAATAACTGGCCAGGTGCCGAAGGCCTTTCCGCCGGCAAGACCCTGTGTCATCTTTTAAATGCCAGCTTTTTAATAACTGCGACCACAGATACATCGTCACCGTCCCACGAGGCCACTTAAACACTAAGGGCCGGCTGAACACACGCTTAGTCTTTATATCTTGCCTTTTTCAAGAGCGGGAGCCCAGAGAATCTCAGTCTCTAAGGTTTCAAAACGTACACCTATGGAACCACGGGAAGGGGAAATGTGATGGACATGGGAATACTGCAAGTCCGCCCACTCTAATTAAAGGGGCCCGGACGCTGGACGAGCCCAAAATACCTTTGAGGGAAGCGGAACCGGTTTCATTGGTAGCCAAGGGACGGAAAAATTGTTTGCCAGAGGTAACAGGAACTTTGCTCTGAAAATGGCTCGCTGACCTTTTGCATTGACCTCAATCATTTGGCCAGGGCTGCATCCCACCATCCCCTTCAAGTTTTGGCAGTTTTCCTGCGTTACCACGGTGATGGCCTTCTTTGAAAGAGGTTGTGGGAGTGGAAAAGTCAGTCCCTCATTGTAGGAGAGGACCTGGGACTTCAAACCGGGGATTTGGCCCCCGCGACCCTCGCGTCCTGCTTTGTTTGTGTCACTGCACCAGGAGAACATCTGAATTGCCTCGGCTTTTGTTTTGGGTTTTGTATTCCCGGAAGAACTCAGGAAGAGAAATGATGTTACTCACCCGGTCTCTGATGCTTCCTTTAAAGCATCATTACATCTAAACTGTAAAAAATATGTCTCTATTTCCAACAAACAAAGAGGCTTGAGGCAATATAGAAATTTAGAGACATACAACTTTGTGATTTAAGCCGCTGCCTAAGTAGAATGGTTGGGGGAATTGAATTTTGTTTGTGCCACTCAGAGCATTAGAAATGACATTTGAAAAGCTCAACGATTCTGCAGAATAAGGTCCTGGTTGCTCTGGATAATCCGCAGACTTTGCTGTAAACAATTTCTCCACTGGAAACTGTCTCCTAAATAAAGAGCAGTCAGACTAAATCGCCCAGAGCATTGTTTCTGGAAGAAGACATTGCTGTTGACATTCTTCTCCTGGAAATACCGTTTTCAGTGCTTTCAGCAGCACAACCCAGATTCCTTTCACCTTCACCGAGGTGGGGAGCAGAATTCCCCGGGAACAGACACCTCAAAACTCAACACATGCAACCACAACTCTCTGCTTGGCTGGATATCACAGGAGGAAAGTGAGAAAAGGTTATTTTTGTGAGCATTTCATTTTTATCTGGTGAAGGAACCAACAGCAGACTACAAATAGAGCCTCTAAAAGAAAATATATGACCGTATGTAATACATAGGGGCTATTTCACACATGCACTGACTCATTTACATGTGGAACATTGTGTTATTCGCCACACAAAAGGAAACTTTGAGCTTTAAGAGACAATAAGAAATGCATAATTTACACCAAACTCTGCCCTAGGTTTCTCTGAAGGAGCTAATTTGACAAGGATATTTAACAAGGAGCATATTCAGTTGCACATTTAACAGTTTCCATAAACCATTTCTCAGTCCAAGCACAGGTACAATGATTTACAAAAACAAAATAATTCAAGTGTGAAAACTAATTACGAGCATTTGTACCTCGAAGACCCAGGAGCTATTGCCTTTATTCCTCTCTGTAGCAAATGACAATTAAAGAACTGTGTGGTTATTGTAATACTTTGCCTTGTCGTTGTCTGCTTATCTATTAATGTTGTCAATCATTTTGAAGGCAGGCAGATAGAAAGGCACACGTTATCTGACTGTGTGTGTTTATAGTTGGAATCTATTCCCAGCACACAGGGATTCTGTGATGGGCTCTGCCTCCTGGTTCTCTTTGCAATTTCAGTCCATCACAGGCGATGACGCCATCCTTGTCCCTGGCATTGTACAGGATGTCGCTTTGCATGAAAGATTTCCCTGCTGGTGTTGACCTGTCATTTCCTTCCTTGTCCACAGTAAAATGTGGTGTCCCACACGACAGGCTCGTCTCTGAGGGGCAAGACAATGTCCCGTGTCTCCACCCGCCCACGCCGCCAAGCTGTGATGTTCCTCAACACCCAAAGCTGTTGTCAGGGGATGGTGTGAAGTGAAAGAAAAGGAGAAAGAGAGAGAGAGAGGCTCTTGCACTTCTGCACCAGGTGTTATTTGAATATTTTAAGTGCAAAGAGATTCTGTACTGAAAGTGTTTACACGACCACAAACACAAACCACATCCTGGGATCAAACAACAAGCAGAGGCCAAACAACTGAACGAAGCCGCTGCTTGGAAACGTCCATTTCTACCATTTCAAAACAACTTTTAATGAAAGTTAACTTGACCTAACACTAAAACTGATTTTGTGAATCTGTCAGCTTTGGTTTGACACTTACAAGAAACTCAAGCAGAGTTGTTATTTTGAAACATGTTTTATCTCGGATAAAGCAAGAGAGCCAAAAACCTAATTGAAACTCAAAAGCAATTAGCACATTTGCAATCGGAGAGTCAGATGGAATATCTGCACTTTTAGCAGATCTGAGAGCGCTAACAGGAAACTAAACCTAAAAAATTAAGCTTTCGGTGTTTCCCTTTCCATGCTGTGGTTATCCGACAGGGTCTGAGGGTACGACACAAACTGCTACTGCTAAGATATTGTTGTGTATTTGATATGCATACTGCATCTTTTAATTCTTGGTTCTGTGAGAAAGCAGGATCAGCAGGACTCTGGTGCCTTTCAGTCGTCTCAGCAGATCTGGGTTAAGGGTTGGATGTATGTAGTTGAGACGTAAGTGTTGAGGGCCGTCCAGGAAAAAGAGAGACCTGCAACCTGCTGACTCTGATGCTGACAGAGAAAACCTGAACTTGGATCCTCTATTCATAGTTCTTGGCTTGAAGATCAAAAGAATCTGCACCAAAAGACGACATGATTTTAAATTGGGCAGAGGAAGGTGAGCACTGTCTAGATTTTAAAGAAAATCCCTGAAAAACATGGACAGTACGAGCTGCAACAATAAGCAGAAGTTGTTGGGAGAGAGGGACACCGATATTCTGACAGTAACCTGATTAAGATAATAATCTGAATCCCACGCTGCCAGGTAAACAACATTTTCTGATTAACCCGAGCCGAATAAGGTCGCACTCGGAATAAGCAATAATTAAATAAAAATGTGGAGCATTCTGACCTCAGTCGGGTTATATAATCATGTACACGTCTTAATCACGTTATAGAATCAGAATCAGAATTCTTTTAATTGCCAAGTATGTTTACACATACAGGAAATTGCGTTGGTGTGGTTGGTGTATTGGACATAAAACAACAATTGGACATAAAACAACAATATATACAGTTAGAACAATAAGTCGTATTTAGAGTTTCTACAATATTTTTTACGTAGGTTACCAACTGCTTGACCGAAGATGCCTTGGGTGTAAACAAGATTGAAAAATAAGTTAAACAATCAAAATATTAATAAAAAATAGCCCAAATAGCAACATTTTACTATTTCAGGATGGATTTTGAAGTATTGGGCATGGAAATAATGTTTTACCCTGACTGAGGTCAACAGTCAGAATATTTGCATCCATGTCCGTTTTTTGAATCTATCTTTTAGTCTATCTGCTAATTGCACGGTACTCTGAAAACAATTCCCATTTAAACACACCATAGAGCTGAATAATTGTGGCTGGATTCATCAAGAATGTATAAATGTTCATATTTAAATCTAAAATCTGATATTCAGTCACGTCTGATAATTGTTGTGTAATTATGTATGTGGCTGCTTAAGAGGTTAACCTGTGGTGTTGTGAAAGTGAGATCAATCCTGTCATCAACCTTTCATTAAACGCACGGCGCAAACACTGAACAAAGAGCGAGTCGGCCGCTGATTGACAGACTGAAGCGATCGCATGTGATCTGCTCCGGCTGATACGTCTCAGAAACTGTAAATATATCTACTGCGGTTGGCAGGAACTACTGTTCAGAACACCACTTGCTTTCTCCTGCACTCTTGATATTCGCGATCAAGCGGCGGGTGTGATAGAAAATCTCTCGCAGCCTTTTCCCCCCCCGCAGCTGGAATAGAAACCAGAGGGGGGGGAGAAAAAGAGAGTGGCAGGGCACAGCAGCTTCCATCACTTATCCACAACTCATGCATGATTAAAAGGCCTCTGCAAGCTTGGAGGACTGCATCATTTATACCAGACTCCTTCAAAAAATCAAGAGGCAAGCTGCAGCTATAGTTAATATTGACAAAGCATCGACTTGAAAAAAAAAAATTAAAGGCAGAGGGGAAAAAAGAAACTAAATAAAGTACAAGTTGATTCCCTCTTGGGTAAAGCTTAGACTTTCTCCTCTGCTCCTGTGCTAATCTTTTAGATGGATTCAGCTAAATTGTTATAGTCTCCCACGGAACATAAATGGAGAGCATCAAGGGATTTGGAGCCGCTATTAGGGAGACAAAATGATCCATCAAAGCAGCTGCTCGGGAAGGAGCTGTGAAATACGGATGATGTGAGAGAAAGAGCTATTTTTGTAGGGATGCCATGTGTTTTTTTTTGTTTTTTTAGTTTTTTTCCTCTCCATTCTTATTCCCCAGCTCCTTCGTTCCCTTGCTCTTTGCGAACGGCACTTTTGCGAGCTAATCTGTGTTATCGTGCTCCGTGTGTGGTCTCTGAATTTGGTCTTCATCAAACTTGCATCCTGTAAGAATGCATTAGGCTGAGCCCATCAGTCCAGCAGCAGCAGCAGCAGCAGCAGCACCTCAGCAGCGGCAGCAGCGGTGTCGGCCTCATCAGGCCTACACCTGGGACTCACAGATGAACGATCACAGCTAGAAACCGCCTCCCTCCCTCCCTCTCTCTCTCTCTCCCTCTCTCTCTCTCTCCCCTCGCCTCCTTCCCGTCCACGTCAACAGCTCTAGGTTAAAGCCGAGGATTTCGGCTCATCAGTCATAGCCCGAGGGGCTGTATGATGTGTTGAATCTGCATTAGATGCCTGGCCGGTGTTGAGAGAAACTGTTGAAGGAGTGGTGGGAGGTGGAGGATAAGCGGGTCACCACACTGATTAATGACCGAACGCAGCAGAGCACCGCATTCTCCATTCCCTCCGCCTACATCGCGGCTGGATGGAGAGAGGGGAGAGATGTATCCAGCACATCACCGATGCAGAAGCCCAAGCCTCATCCAATTGTGTTGTCGATATCCAATCCCCCCCGCCCCCTGCCTGAGCAGTGAGATCCAAATCGCTGATATCTGCTTTTTATTTCAGCAGCTTTTTATCCTATCCTCTCACTGGTCCCGGAGATGGAAAGCTCGCACCTGTCAGTCACGGCTGGACTTGGCTTTTTGATGTCTTTAAAAGTGTGACATGCTGCTGTGATGTGAGACAGGGGACCAGGCTCCGGCTCAGGCTGTGCGCCCACTGGGTTTTTTGCAGTGGGAAGCGGAAACTTGCTGTGTTGGCTCCTGCAGCCGTTCCTCACACTCAACAAATCCCCCCCCCACACACACACACAACTGGAAACAACTGTGGAAAAAGGGAAGCATCTTCGCAATCTTACCTAGAACAAGAAGAATGAATCAGTGCAGATTTTCACCCCATTTAAAGTCAATGGGGTATGAAGTGAAAATGATATCCGCATCCGAAATGCCTCCAATATTACTGAAAATACTGGGTCAGGTATCAGTGCGCAAATCTGTGTACGATCTATTTCCATGTCTTTAAAGTAGCCTATATTATTTTCAGCAATTTTGGCAACATTTCATTCTGGAAAGTCCCAAGACTAAAAAGGTGAAGTGTTCTGTGTGACATTCAGCTTTTAAAACACGACAATACGTTTCTCTGTTTTGTTTAAATCCACCGATATCAGACAGTCCAGGTATCGGAACATCTCTAATATGAAGGATCAAAAAAAGATTGAGCCAAGAATATTGATCTTGATGGATAAAGACGGAGATAAACCGCAGCCATTTAATATTTAAAAAATAGTCTTTGTCCCCAAAAGCTGCATGCAAGTCATTACATTAATCTTCATCTTTTAGCAAAGGAGCAGATAAGATGCACTTTGATGAGATACAATACATTAAACTCTTCCACAAAAGCAATGTCACGGGTGCTAGTGCTCGTCTCCCTTTGGGTAAATTCAGTTCGGTGCTAAAACAAGAAGACAAACGGTTTCCTTCACCCTCGCAACATGTTTTTTTTCTTCTTTTTATCACGAGGTAGTGTCCTCTGGGTCTCGTCCTTAAGTGCTGTGCAATTGTGTGATAAGAACGGTGATAACATCTTGGCCACGAGATCAAGAATCCAAAAGGGAAGAATTGTGCCAGTTGGAAAGAAAAAGAGAAGCTGATAAAAAATCAAACTGAATATTTAAGAAAAACTGCGTTTAAGCTTCCACACTGGTCCCATCGAATATGTCTTTAACATCCCATTTAATTAATGACTCATACTGCTCTGACGGGAGCTATTTCATGTAGAAGCTGGCTTATTTTATATTTTTATAATAATGTAATGTCCAGTGTTTCAGGATGTCAATCAAAGCTCATCCGTGCAGTTTCCTGAGCCCAGTGGAAGGTTTCAGATCATCACTGTGAGGCCTGATTATACCCTGAAAGTGTTGAGGAGGTGGAGACATACATTATACATAATACAAGCTTTAACTGAGATACGTCGCTGTATAATTTACATCTCATTGTCATACATACAGCCAGACAGCTTAATTACACCGTCAAACAATGGGAGAAAACCCCCCCGACGGGAGATGGAACACCTCCGACAGCCCCTGCTCCGTGACCTTTGGCCCCTCTGCTCCTCTCACACTCTTCTCGCGTACCGAGCTAAATATAAACCTGTCCGAGACTCAGTCGCAAACTTTTTGCCTCATTTATTTTTCCTCCCTACGCGATCAAAAGTGGCTTATCATCTGAGCTTCGCGCGGGAATCATCCGTGATTGATTGCCGCGGCCTGGATTTCCAAGGACTCGCCAGGCGGATGTGTGAGGCGACAGGTCTGCTCGGCTGACCTCCCGGGCTGTTGATTGATGCTGTGTGTGTGCTGCTGATTTGTACCACTCTGCCAGAGACTGCAGAGAGAGGCCAGCGGAACACACAGTCCCCTCGCTGCTTTGATAAAACCACAGCAGGAGGAAGCACACTCACACCTCCACCCTCTCACAAGCAATGGAGGTGTGATTTAGCAGCTTGCAACACCGCAAGCAAACTGCCTCGGCGCTCCGACAGTCTTTACCACCGCTGCTTCCAATAAGTGGCCGGGACGTTGCCTGGAGGCTGCAGCCACCATAACACAAGTGGATGAAACAAGGGCTCGCTGACCGACATGAACCATAAAATGAGAAAAGCCGGGGAACTTTTGTGTAAACACAACTGCATGTTTTTTCATGGGCACCTCCAGGGCAGTTTGGCTTCACATCTCTCCGAGGGTTCCAGTGGATAAAGAGGCCCACGCTTAAAATCACATCCAGGCACCCTCAGTAATGTGCTGCTGCATGGAAACAGCCTGGGAACACGCGGACAGGCCGAGGCAGCCAATCTGTTCCATGTGTTGGAACTCAAGGCCGAGCGGCGAGACAGCTCCGCGCCGCCTTTCCCCGGGCAAGTGGTTTTAGTTTGACACAGATCAGCTCAACTTTGTTTACCGTTTCCTTGATTTTCTCCTCGGCTTCCTCTCTGCACAGCTGTGGGGCCTAACACGTGTTTGTGTAGCAGAGCTCGGTGTGATGCTGGAGGTCCCCCTGGTTCAGAGTGGAGGCTTCTGACTGATGGACGGGTTCCCCTCTGGCCATGAGATCCTGTCTTTCTGCCTTACAAGCACTCACCTCTGCAGCATCAGAGGAGAGCTGGAAAACAGCTCAACAGGATGGGCTGAACACGGAGGGGAATTGCTCTGATTTATTTTAGGAAATCCGCTCTTTTCTTTCAGGTTTTTCATGTCGTCCTTTCCAGTGAATACAATGGCAAAACAATTAGAATGCATAAAAATACCCATTTTTTACAATGTGCTGTGAGAATGGTGTGACACAGTTTTCCGGGAAGTGACACAAGGCTCGGCATCATATAGTTCTCACATGATACAGCACCTTTCAGAGTGTTAGCTTATGGGCAACACTGTTCCAAAATGGAAAATAAATATTGCAGTTTCCATACATATATTTCCTCCTATTCCGCTTGGCAGAGAAATATCAATTTACACCTAGTTATCCAATTTGCACCTTTATATATATATACCTCATCATTTATCTCATAAGGGAGGAGGGAGACGAGCAGAGGGCAGAAAACTCGTTTGAGAACGAAAACCTTGCAGAACTTAAGAAAGAGCCAATCTGTTATGATGCATCTCACGATGGAGGACGGCCAAAGATGAGACAAATCGCTACAGGAGAGAGCCGGTCCCCTGGGTGCAGGTCGGGGTGTGAGCCGGGGGGGCGGTGGTCGGGGGTCAGGGAGATCACTTTTGTGGGCATATGCAAACACCCGCACAAATGTAAAGCGCACAGCAGGCCCCGGCGAAGTAACAAATGGCTTATGAGAATGACAGATTAGCGCCGCAGTGAGGATGAAATGGCATGAGAAGGTGCCGGAGGGAGCGGAGGCACCATCCATCCCGGCCAGCAGGTGATCCATCAGGACGTGCCGGGGTCCGGTAAAGGGCAACCCGGGAGATGTAGCGGGAGACAAAACCCTGTCCGCCAGATGTTGAATGCTATTCCTGGGATGGATAACCTGGCGAGGGGCAGCTCGTGTCTCTGTGTGGGCGTGTGAGAGAGAGAGAGAGCGAGAGAGGGAGAGGGACAGGGCGCCATAAATAATATGAAAAAATCTGAATGGTCGGGCATGTGAATTAAGCCGTGGGTGAAATATGAGAGATCCAGCTTTTGTCTGCGGGAGTGTGTTTCTGCGAGAGGTGCAGCATTACTGTGGGAATTCAAGCGTGCTAAAGGAAGATGTGAGATGTTAGGTGTGTGTGTGTGTTTGCACCTTTTCCCCCTATTTTTTACCTTTATTATTAATTCAAAGTGACTTGAAGTTATATCTTTTATTTTTGTTGTTTCAAGTCTATAATAAAGGTTTCATGTCTATTGTGATCTCACATCCCATAAACATATCAGCCAAACTGCAAAAATACACAATACAAGGATTCACCTCCAAACAAATAGGGTTTTGGTCGTTAAATTTTAAACCATGTAACACATTGAATTCAACCTGTGTAAAATGTAGTGTAGCTATAAATCCTGCACTCTCAGTGGAGTTTATACAGGAACGGCAAAATCCATCCATCAAGGAGGATGCAATTTTGAAGTACTGAAAAGTATTCCACTTAGAAATAAATTAGGAGAGCATTACTTATATCCCAACATGATACCTTGAACTGACTGAGAAACAGAAGAAGTCTGGTGCCCATATGTAGAAAGCTACAGCAGAAGAATGTAATGAATTGCTTCCCTCTGGGAGAGTTAACCACAGGACGAACCACATGTCAGTGAAGCCTCCAGCCAATCAGAGCAGACTTCTGTCGTCACACAGGTGGTTCCCAGTCTGTGCAGCTGAAGGTGAACATCTGCAGAGTCTGACTCAGAAACGCCTCCTTGGTCCTGTAAGGTTTTAAGGTCACATGATGTGGTGACATTCAGCAGCGCTGGCGAAAGTCAGAAAGAAACTCTAACCAGTAAGTAAGTCCAGCATGAATAATGCTAAGTCAACGCCTTGAGTCAACTACGCCTATTGAATGCATGTAACCTGTGGGATAGATGGATAGATAGATAGATAGATAGATAGATAGATAGATAGATAGATAGATAGATAGATAGATAGATAGATAGATAGATAGATAGATAGATAGATAGATAGATAGATAGATAGATAGATAGATAGATAGATAGATAGATAGATAGATAGATAGATAGATAGATAGATAGATAGATAGATAGATAGATAGATAGATAGATAGATAGATAGATAGATAGATAGATAGATAGATAGATAGATAGATAGATAGATAGATAGATAGATAGATAGATAGATAGATAGATAGATAGATAGATAGATAGATAGATAGATAGATAGATAGATAGATAGATAGATAGATAGATAGATAGATAGATAGATAGATAGATAGATAGATAGATAGATAGATAGATAGATAGATAGATAGATAGATTACTTTATTCATCCCCGAAGGGAAATTAAGTTGTCATAGCAGCCGGTATATTTTAATACAATAAAATACAATACAATACAATAAAATAACACAAGATAAATAGGTAGATAAGGTGCAGTGGCAAGATGATGGTAATAGTACTGATGATATGATGGTAATGATATTGTTAGACAGTATATAAAAATAGTACAGTATATATAATATATAATATAACATAATATATATTTATATATGATAGTAATTATACCAATATAATAGCAGTATATAGTAATAATGGCAGCAACAGTCTATATAATAATAATAGTAGTAATATAATAATTATAATTATAACATGTACACATGTATAAATATGTGTATATAGACTTATATATACAAAGAATATACAGAGAGTATGATATAATATATGATATATAGTAGAGGTATAAATATAAGTATTTAACTATACAATAGGTAATTTAATATACTATGAGTGTAAGAATATGTAGACAGAGTGTGCAAAAGACAATATTATTGTATAAAAATATATATAATATCAGTATGGTTTATATTAACACATATTACATATGATGTGAAGTAAGTGTATATGGAGTGGGATATTCTAATGTCAGTTAAACCATGGGAATTCTTTAATTTGTCTATGTTGGACTCACGCCATGTGAATGCATGTGTGTTCAAGTCCAAACTCCACAACTCCAACATGCACATGTTTGTCGGCCTGCGTACACAGACCCCAACACAGTTGTATCAACCAGCTCGTCCAGCGCCTTTACAAAGGGTTAAAACAATATCCTGTCTGATGACTCGGGGCTGAACGGGAGTGAGATCTGCTCCGGTGATTATGCAGTCAGACACAGCAGCCACTTTGATGCGTGATCATACTGCTGATGGCTCGAGAGTGCCCCGGATAAAATGACAGTTTTGTATTCACGTGTACGCCGCCCTCCCACCATCACCACTAACACGACACGCACACTCTCAGATATTCATACTAATCCCCCAGACGGTTTGTCCTACCTGCCAGAATGAAAAGGTGTGCGGGAAATTCCAATGCGGAGTTCAGCTTTGAAATAGACCTCCTCTGCTCCAGGTGCCTGAGGTCATGAAATCAGAATGAGCGGCCCCCTGGAGAAGGATGTTTGTCAAACATCATTTCACGTCTCCATCTACTCCTGTTTGGGATTGTTTGAATGAGGAAAAAAGGAGCTCGCCCAGAGAAAAAACAAACACACAAACTCAAGGATGGTGCATTTCGGCTGCTGCTGAAGAGGACGAAGAAACGAAACATCAAAATGCACGGTCACATCCAGGCCTGAGAGCCCGGGCTTCAGGCTGGTCATGCAATATTTCTGAGTGCTTGCTTTCCACTTGTATTGCATGTGTAATCACATAGCAGGGAAGAAGACGCCGATGACAACCACTGAGCTTTTACTCACAGCAGCAAATCTGACAGGAAATCCCAACCACACATGTTACTTATGACATCAATGAAGGATCTGTTCTGTTCAGATTCAGATCCTTCATTAAAAGATATGCAAAATGCCGAAAAAGGGCTAAGTTACATAATTGATTGACTTGTTTCGCCTCAATGCTCAAACCCAGAGAATTCTGTTCAAGGTAATGTGAGGATTACTTTTGTTCGTCTTTTAACGATGTCACTTCCTCTTTACTTGCGTCTTTACCCGTCTCTGCTGAGACATCGAGAGCTAACAATGTGTGATGAAGGATAAAGGCGCTGCGAGCCAATTAGCCAGGCGGCTGTGTTTACCTTCCATTCTTTGCATTCACATGTAATGAATAACGATTATTCATTGCTGTTCGCAAAAGAAAAGCTTTAATACGTTAGCTTATCTGTGATTTGCAACCCAAGTTCCATCCATTGAATTTTCATCTGCAATTTCCATGATCCCACGTTGCGTCATGACATTAAACTACGTCTTTTGGAATTGTTTTGATTGAGAGACCCCTAGTGGATAACGTTATATATTCTACATTTCAAGTGATTTGTAAAATATGTCAAAAAAAAATTTCTTGAAAAAAACTACCGCAGCAGTAAATCGTTAATAAAGCAATCTCACTTTAAATGGTGCAACACTCATTCACTTGTAGTTGGTTACAGCACATGGAGCAAACTCATATCTTTTGACGGCATCAGGGATCTATGCACTGGTTAATGGTGCCTCCAGATTGCAAAGGGCTGATTAATTGATTAGGCCCATTAGCAAAGGAGCACTTGAAGTGCTATTAATTTTTCAGCAGCGCCTCTTACGTGTGATGCTGTCGAGCAGATGGCAATGAATGATGTATTTTGTTACAACGGCAAATATTGACAGGTGCGCAATGGTGCCTCATCCTGATCCCCGTGGAACATGCAGGGGAGCATTTTAATTGGCCGTCTCCAGCGAGGAGACCTGTGGAAAGCAGATGCGGTGACCCGGTCTGGCCCCCGGAAAAGGCAGATGAGGGATTGAGCAGCGACAAGTCGTGTTGCTTTACCCTCCATGTGGGAGGGCAGCGTATAGACGAGTGGGAGAGCGGAGAGGAAGTTGATTCAGAATCTCAACGGCTTTGCTTTGGCGTGGGGAGCTCTCGATAATGGCTCCTTTCCTGGCGTCGCTTCGCCTCCAGTCACAATGGCTCCGCGTCTTTTCAATCAGAAAAGCCACGAAATCTCATTTCTGAGCAGCCTTGACATCAATTGCACTCTTCCGCTCAGTGGCAATTTTAAATCGCCTGCTCGGCCCAGATCCCCTCGCAGACTGTGAAACTGAGCCCGTTTCAGACACAACATAGACACAGTAAATCAACAAGGAGAGACCCGTTAAAAGAACAATAAAGTTATATTAGCTGCAATAAGTTGAGATCTCTCTGTTTGAGGATATCATAGTAAATCTTTAGACGCCCGACTTGTGTTAAAAGGAGGCTCCATGGGAAATACTTACTCGGATCTAAAGGTGATATCAAAGACTCACAAGCTGTAAAAACGACTCCGATCCAACCGGGTTTCATGACGTGGTGGTGGGAAGAAACGAGAGAACAGATTCATGTGCAAACAGAGCGAGATGTCATCAAGGTATTGATCTCAGGTCCGTCTTGCTGAGAGACAGCAGCGCTGCCATGCGAGAGAGGCATCAGCCAGGAGCCAGGAAGGCGGCCCCCCCCAGGGTTTTTTGACAGAATTGAGATCTTTAACTTAAATTAGGTCAGCGACTCCAAGGTGGCCGGGCGCCACATCACGGAAACCTGCCGCAGAACGGAGAAAAGGTCAGAAGAGAGTCGGTGGAGACCATCAAGGCTACGAGTCCTGTGGATACTCGATGACAAATTCATAGATTAGATAAATAAGTTGTTGCACTTGACGCTCCCAAGTTCAGCATAGTAAGACCATAGACTGTATATATATACATTATCCAGAAAGGAAGGAAAATATCCCAAAAACAAATGCTGCGTCTGAACAGTGGCGAACTGTGGATGGAATGGCGGTGGCGAGGTCAGCCAATCATGTCCTTTGAACCTGTTTTTAAAGCATCAAATAACTAATTAAATGTAATTTTCTGGAAGAAATAAGCTCTGGAACAATATCTACATTTGTGTGATAAGACATTCCTAAAATGACAGAAGCCATCTTTTAGAACAATTCATTCGACGTGTACTTTGACTAACTAGTTTGATCCGTGTCCCATCCACTAACATGGAGGATCAAGACACAAGATGACAATGAATATGTTTTTTCCTCCCTTTTGGGGTTGCCCTTAGTTAAACTTTTTTTTCACACAACCTTCGTTTTACAAAATGTCTAAATACGGGAAAGCAACTCCAGTCCACTAGGTGGCAGTAATTTGATCCTACGTGGTTTGCCGATCACCAATAAACAAATTAAAAAAGCAGCTCCACAATGACGACAACTGTGTTTTTGTTTCTCACAACAACAGTTCAAACTTTGTCTGCTTCAAATCTGAAATGTAACCTTATTGGCACAGATTTGATTTTCTGTCGCTTTTCATCGGCCCCCCCAGAAAACCTATTAACTTTCTAATAAACACACAACATTCACCAAACAAATCTTCTGCCCGACCTCGACTGAAATTTGATCCACTTCACGTCGTCGACCTCGGCAGTAAATTGCACAGCGCTCGTCACACACTCGTGGCTTTGTTAGTCCGTACAAACATGTAAATCACCTTGCACACATTTCTTATTAATAAACCAATACAAGTTGAATTTAGTGCAGTGACATCGTCGGTGCAGGTGGCTGATGTAAGTTACTTCCTAGTTTAGTGTCAGCATATTGTCGCGGGTCGTCAGTCATATATCGGCACAGGCAGGAACTAGATTCTACTGATAATTAATTGAATTTTGTATATATTTATTGTTTAAAGTATTCGAGTACCGGCTTAATTGTGTAGTCAAACCTGAAAAAAGGCCATTTACTATTTCCTGGAGCTCAGTGACTTCCTCACCGTCAGATTAATCATCAATTCCTCGACTTATTGTTTCAGGACTAAACTACGTCCGAGTATTTATTTAGGAAAGTATCATACACACCAACACAAAGCAAACAGCTGCATGACACGACACACTTCACCTTCCAGTTTCCCGGTGAAGCCGACCGGTGTGCAGTGACACTGTGGTTTCTGCCGGCAGTGGCTTCCCCTTCCTGAGAGATGTGTTGTTATTGTTGTTAGCCAACCAGTTACAGCCCCCGGGAGAAAAACCACAGATGATGCTCAGATGAAGTGTCTTTCCGGGAACTGTGAGAATAATACTCCCCTCATTCCGTCACCGCGCTGCCTCTATCTCTCTCTCAGCATTTCGATCTCGCCGAGCCAGCGGGGGAACTGTACCTCAGATTCGTCTCCTTCATCCATGAAGACACAGGAAATTGGATCGGTGTGCATGTGGGGAACATCTTCTTTTTTTGGGTGTATGGTGGTGCCAGCTTGAGGAGGAGGTGGGGGTCATTTTTAAGACAAAGTATCGTTTTTAAATATACTCACGATGATTTTCTCCTTAGAGGTATGAAGAGAGACCATAAAAGTTTCTTAGTCTTACTTTTATAGATGTTTATCGATCCAGGACTTAAATATTTCACATGGGTTTTTTATATATATATGTCCAACATACTGCACCCTTAAGCAGAAATTTCGACAGCAGGACTTCTCCTTTGATGGCGCTTTTATTGTGCAGTTGTTTCTAGTCACTAAATCCCCCCCGCCCCTCCCTTTGTGCTTTGTGATCTGAAACTGAAACTGAGCTTTTGACCATTTTCCTATTTCATTCAGCAGCATGCGACACTGAGCTGCCTCCAACCCTCGAGCACAGGCCGAGATTGAGAACAGCAAAGTGAAAAAGTACAAACCGTCAAGAGCATTATGAGGATGCTCTATCAGTCTCAGTAGCATTGGGTGAGCCAGACACCTGTAAATGCTGCATGTGGTGCAGTGATACTAAACTTGGACCAAACTGTGAAGAAAAAGGTACACAGTATTGTTGTTGTTGTTTACGATGCATGCTCACTACACAAAGCCAGTGATGCCATCGTTTTCTGAAAAGCTGCATTTTACATGAACCCACAGGAGTTTGTATAAAATCTCCATTTAAGGGGCTTAAAGTTTGCGGTTGAACGAGATCCAAACTCAGAGGTAAATGTTCATTCATTTGCAAAACATCCTCATGAGTCATTATTCCTCTTTACTGAGTAGAGCTGATACATCAGAGCTCATTCATACCAAGGTTTTCTAATAATTTATCACAATACCTGTTTTAATACCAGGTTTCGGAACCTGTACCTTCTTACCTTGTAAATGCACTTTTAATCTATTTTCCTTCACTGTGTTTGTTTCTCTCTTGGCCTACAGCCCAACCTGCTGTGTTACTGTACTCCACAGTCCTGTTTCACCGCCGCGTGCCGCTGTGTGTGATTGGGTCGTAAATCCCCGTGTAAAGTTGTTTTAAAAGTTGCCCTACAAATAAAGTTATATTGCTACAGGAGGGGAAGAAATCGATAAATAAACATATTGAAACTGTTTGACCCAGCTCACCTGCTCAATAAGCTGGGCCACAATGGAGCTTTGAAAAACACCCATTTCAAAGTCAGATGGTATACTGTACAGGTTTAGCTCCAGTGTTTCGCTTGCACACAGCAAACCAAACACCTAAATCCCAAAGAGGGATGGAGATCTTCCAAAGTTACACTGAGCGTGACGGGCGGATGCTGAGAGTTTCTAATATAATCTGTTTTACATTGTCTTGTGCAGAGATGAGAGAAAGGAGGGAATAACAAATTAAGTCAAAAAACCTTGTGAAAAACCAACGCTTTTCAACCTGCCCACATCATTCTACCATATATATATGCAAAACAAATCAGTGTTTATACCTAATTATTACTCTTCCTTAGTGCATCATCAGCAGAGGCAGTCCCTGATGAAGAGATGCTTTCCACCAGACTCTCTTCATGTTCTCGCCCTAAAGACAAATGGATATTTTGGCATTTGGAAAGATACCCTGTGGAGTTTTCTTGCAAACCCGCTCCGATAATTTTTTTTTTTACACTAGTTTAGTTTATGTTCTCTGCTTCACACCAAAACCTCTTGAGACAACGCATTTTCGTTCTTCATTAAACATTTGCAGAGGCATATTTTTGATCATATTGAAACATCCATGTGTTTGTTAGCCAGGGGTCGCCTTGTTCTTCGCCTTTTCGCTGGTGCTCTGACACGAGTCTTGGCACGTTAGCCCAAAAAACTGTAGAGATGTACAATTTAAACAGTGGGAAACCATAGACTGTACACAAAGACATGATGCCTGGTTGCTGGCTGCAGTAAAGGTCATAAACCCAGACTCCTCCATGTTATTGGATGGGACGTGGACCAGATAAAAAAAGGCAAGGTGTACGTCAAAGTTGGTTTCTGTCATTTTCCTATCACATGGATAGTGTTCTATGTTCTGATGAGTTTAATTTCAATTCATTTCATGCCGATAACATCATGATCGTCACCGTGGCTCAACCCCCTGATCGCCACTCCGCAGACTCTGGCTCCCAATGCACAAGTTGTCAGCAGCCGAGACACTGACACGCTCTTTACCTGTGACCTTGTGCATACAGTATCTGAGTGGTACAAAAACATCATAACATTGCTCCACAGCATCGAGGGGGGGTCAGGGTTCTCTGCATGGGGCCTTTAAGCGCTCATTTGCTCCATTATATGACTGAATGCACTGTGCCTGGATTCTGTGTAACCAAGCATATTATAATGCCTGGATGCATTTCGGCCCACCTGCCTAAACACAATTTGGGCTTTCCGCTGATGTACTACACCTCCCACTTTCATTATTTAGCCGCATAAATGCAAATCACAGCACTGGCGCTCTGAGGCAGGGCTTGTAGATGACAAGGTAAATTGAGGTGAAGAGGAAGAGGTGAGCCATTCTTCCAGTGTCCTTCCCCAAGCCTTATCACTCAGGGAGAAAATGAGCACAACTGATACATTATAAAAGGGCTGAAAAACCCCGGCCTATCTTTAAAACAGTCTCTTCCCTCCAACAAAGAGAATGAAATAAGGCCTTTGTCAGCACTTAGGGCATCTGTCTTCTTTCCCTCCTGCTCGCCTGGAGATAAAAGAATCAGCAAAGTCGCATAATGATAGCTAATGGGATCTTTATTAACCAAATTATTGTCTCGCTGATAATTGCTTTCTCAATGTCATGTTACTGTGTTTTGCACTGCGACGGAATTAATGTTGGGCCCTAATGGAGTTGATTAGCCAACATCAACTTGGCACCATCCCCTCTTTGATTGGGATAATCGTATAGATTGTGCAAGACTGAGTTATGCTTTTAACATCCCACACACTGCATCTCCGAGCTGCTGCTGCTGCTGAGGATAATACTATTGCTTTGGGAAGCTTTGCACAGCCATGCAACAGCAGTCTATCCACAGTGTAATCTAATGAGAATTCAATTTTCGTGTGCGTGTTTGTTTGCACGTGCACGCACCGGTAAGCACAAGCATCCATCTAGACTACAACTGTGTTGCGAAGACGAGGGATGAGCTTTGCTTGTTTTTAATTACTGGCCCAGCGGACTTAACCCCACCTCATCATTCTGCCTGAACTAAGGCCCGACGATTAATTGACTCCTCCGAGTTGTCATGGATTTTCATTTCTTCAGGACACTCCGAGTGTGACTTTGAGTTCACGACGCATTTCGGTCGCACGCAGTATCGAGTCTTTAGTAATGACAATTGTCGAAGTCCTACAGGGCTTTGATGTTCCATTTTTCCATCTTGCTCAAAGCCGGGAGAAGTATTCATCTGTGTTAGGCTGAAGCTTAAAAACTTATCGTAAAATGTATATTCTCCTTCATTTTTATTCCCGTTCCCCCTTCCCAACTCGTTACAGGTTTAATTGTTCTTTTTCGAGCTGCCAGTAGGTTGCATGTTGCCCTCAGTTGGAAACTCTATTACGGTTTCCATCTAACTGTCAAGTGAATCTGAATTGCACTTTGCAAATGTCAGAAATGTAAAAAGTAAATTAAGTGCATTTTCATTAGCTGGCTTGAACGAAACAAATAGAAGAGAAATGCAACAACTCTTAATTCTATGTCTTTGTAAGAAAAATATAGCTCTTGTTATTTTTCTTCTGTCATGACAACAAATGTAAGGGACCACAATCTGCCATTTCTTTTAATTAAGCCACTCTTAACAATTGATCTTAAGTTACTGTTAGGAATCCTAAAAATTAAAAAAGCTGCACATGTATTAATCAAAAACAAGAGTTACCGCAGCAGATTATGCAAAAATAGAGTTTTGCATGCTATGATTAGAAATGCCAGAGATGATGCATAAGGGGGACCTGAGAAAGGGAGGTACCCTGGGATGCAGAAAGCAACCCGTGGCAATCAGGTATGCTCCTGCCTTGGGCTACACTTACATATATATAGACCTGCCCACTTACAGTCACCTAGCAAGGAGTAATGGTTCACAGTCTGCACAGGAATGTGGAGCTCAAAAACTCTAAAGAATTCAAAATGTAAGAAAACGGCTAAAGAATAGAATAAGTTTTCCTCCATGTGGGTATTGCTGGATAAACATTTTCATCTCCCAGCCACGGCTGATGAATACAAACCTCACTTGAGCCGCCTGAAGTAAACTTTGCCCAATTAGCTCATCTCTTTTTGGCTTTTCTTTCCGAAAGCTTAGGGGCTTTTGGGCTTTCTGTGACCTGCAGTGATGATCCACACAAAACTTTGTCAATAAGAATACATTTAGAGGCAAATTACAAAGCTGGGGGGAAATTTTGAAAAACTTTACACAGAGGTTGTCGGTCATAAGACATTCCCTTGAACTACTGCACAATATGGAGGAGATGATAGACAAAGCTTCTGTCCAGTGATGTCTATGTGGATTTTTATTGTGGTCTTCATGCTACAATGTTGCTATAACTTTTATTTTGCTCTCTTACATGATGCTGTATTAAACTTGAGAAGTTGGGTCATTTCCTCATGGACTTCTCATCATAGCCAATGGAGTCGCCCTCTTCTGATCATTCAAGACAATCTAAGGTTTTCAGGCACTTCTGCACTGGCTTCACTTTCCGAACTTTCAAACTTCGATCAGACAACTCATGTTTACAAATGTTTATTGCCAAAGAAGAACATGTTAGTGTTTGGAGTCCAGGCTCCGACTGCATCATCCCTCCCTCCCCTGCCCGATATGATTACATAGACGTGATGGGAGTGATGAGCAAATATTTATAACGCCCCTGTCGGAGCCTACAGGTGGATGCTGGGTAGGTGGAGGGGCTGAAGCAACTGGCAGCAACACTTACGCAGCAGCGGGGGCAAGCACAGGGAGTGATGGGTAATTTTCTCAGCTTTAATAGACTGCCTAATAGGATGGTATTACAGATGATTGTGGAGAGAGAGGTACGTCACGTGATTGGCTGCCTGAACTAGCTCGCAAGCATGGCTCCATTATTGAAACTATGGACAATGTTAGAAAATAAAAATGATGAAGAGTTACTCCTCAAGGCCCCGGTGAGCAGTTTCTACATTTTCTGATTCGGCTCATGAGTCTTTCCATCAATAGGGGGGGGTCCAGTTAAATATATTACACTGTAAACTAATAATGTCTTTAGGGCTTTAATCCTGCTAAATGGTGACCAAAACACAAGCAATGCATTTGTTTCTTCAGGTATTGGCAGCGGTGTCCTGTTATAAATGTCTCGGCAGAGTTGTAGGCCGAGTGCACCGGAGGAATTAGTTACCTCTATTTAAGGTCTGCCGCCTACGTTCCCCCATTAGCTTACACCCACAGATTTATAGGGGAAGTAAGTATGCGCGGCTGTTGTGGTGCAATCTCGCTGCAGCAACCCTGAAACTGGAGCAGAGCCCTGTGAACTCAGCAGGGGGGCCGGCATGTATATTGAACCTCATCAGTTATACCTGGCTACACACACAACCGCTGCTCACCTACTGAGCGTCATCTCCCCGGGATGATAATCCTTTCCTATAAACTCAGCGGAATGAGGCTCTGTTTGTGGAGCGCAGAAACCATTAAGACGGAGCCGCCGCAGCCGCAGCAACTCGGGGTCCGACACTCAGGATGCAGCTGAGAGATGCTGCGATAACCTTATTGACCCGCTCGTTTATGTAAGAGGTTTAATTCAAGTTTCGCATTGAGCTGCCAAACACATCTATTCCCACGGAGGAGCAGCAGAGAGGCTCTTGCACAGTCAGTTCTTGTTACGATGGAAAAATATGTCTTTTTTTTCTGCTTTTCGTAAGATTCCGTTCACTTACTGGAAACTATCAGCGTAAATCGCTCCTCAGCATGATTTATAAGATGTCTTCATATTGTTTATACTCCTCCTGACTCAATGCTGATGTCACTCTTGAGTTATTTTATTTATAAAGTGAACGGCTTATGCCAAGGACTGTTCGCTGCGCATATTTCACGGGCAGTCAAAGGTCAAACCGTGGATTGTTTATGTTTTTCGGATTCAGTGACAACTATTAAATAATTTCCATTCATAAATCTTTCAGCAGTGAACCAGCGCCGCTATCTCCAGGAGAAACATTTCAAATGAGGGAACTTAGTTTAGCACGGCCGTGAACGCATTGCCATTGATTGATATTTGAGCCTCATCGCCCCGTTGTGCTCTTTCATCCAGACGCTAATGTAACAAGACATCTTTGCTCCGAACCCTCATGGAAAAACAGGGTTGCGTGTTTGGACTGCATTCTCTGGTATTGTTACCCGTACGGTGCGAGTTCTCCCGGGAGACATGAGAAGAGTGAGTATTCTGCTTTTCCTGGACGTCACCGAGAGCCGCACTTTTAAAAGGGCTTTTAGTGTAATTCATTTTCCCACCTCCACAACTACTTCTTCTCAAATTAATGGGCCCCTAAACGTCTATCAGCCGAGCACATTTAGCAGTGCTTTACTGAGCCTCAATCACTGCCAATGCTTTCAAGCATTATAATAATGCTGCTTTGCATCAGTTAGAAACATTCACTCTGTGCATTAACTGTATTACAATTTTACACAGAGCCCAGAAGTCTCCAAAAAGAATAAAAAATTGGCGGAAGATTGAGGCAATTGAACCAACTTTATGATTATGTCTTTATCCTGTCTCACAGTTGAACACAGGGAGGTTAGCGATGAGGAACCGATGTCAATCATTATTGCTTCACGCAGCATGGTAACTGTGTCAGGTACAAACCAGTATAAACCCAAGAGAAGGAGACATTGTCATGGTTCCTTAGCAACAGCAAATAATCCCGTTTATTAAAAGTGCTGGAACAGGTTTCATGTGGAGCCCGACCAATATGGATTTTTTAGGGGACGATGCCGTTTCCGATAATTCTGAGGAAAAAAGTCCTATACCAATATATTAGTTGATATAGAGTATATTAAAAAATAAGGCAATAATTCTGAAGATGTTTTAATCAAACTCTTATGACAAAAATGTAACCGAGGCTTGATATTTTACAGTAAACCATAAACTTTATTATTATCAACTATAAAAAACTAGAATGACTCCCCTGCACTTGGACGCCTCCACCGATCATTGCACAGCCAGTCTACATTAAAGTTTTGTCCTTGACCTTTGACCACAGAAAGCAGATGTGCCGACTTTGGAAAGATTCTCAAAGCATTCTCAGGAAAACGTGTCCACAAGGCAAAAACAGGATTCGTGAGGTCACCCTGACCTCGACCTTTGACCTAAGACAACATAAATCTAACCAGTCCATCCATGAGAACATTTGTACCAAATTTGAAGAAATTCCCTCAAGATGTTCATGAGAGATTGTGTTCACAAGAATTGACAAACTGATAGACAGGAGAATAACCCGAAGACATAATGTCTCTGGCTGCTGGCTACTGGTAGTGCAGGGACATTAAAGACAACCAATCAAAACGTATACAATTTAAACATGATATAGAAAATTATGGAAAATGAATGCATATCTATAAATGCTTTGTATATTCTGTCAGATAAGTTTTCACGCTGTAAACATGAACGCTCATTTCTGTCTGAAGGGTTCTAATCTCCCATCTTTGAACACCAGTCGATCTCTTGGTCCGACTCGACTTCTTTGGATGGAGATGTAAGAGAACTGGAAACAAGGAAAACAATCTTCATAGCTTTTAAAACGAGTCTCTACAGATCAGTCTGTGATTTCTGCTCATCGGTCTCAATCGTGCAGCCTTGTCATTGTTACACATCGGCAATCTGTTTTAGGTAAACAGCTGGGCGAGAACAAAGACTCAGGAAGTACAGAAGCTGTTTGAGACCAGCTGGCTATTCAAACATTATCTGAAGGAGCTGGTGCTCTCACCTTCCCGACTAATAGATAAATCCGGACTCAGCTCAGACCGACTTAGGCCAAACACATTTTGAAAGGAACTGAAGCAGCCATGATGGAGCTTTCTGAGTGGGTTTCACGTTGTAGGTCTCCGATGCTCTGTGGGAGGAACAGAACGTCAGGAGGAGGCTGATCGCTCGGTTTCTTCCTCAGATAACTTAAGATCCACAATGTGACAAGTCTTGAAACAGTATGAAATTAGTCGTCTGGCTATGTTATGATGCAAGGACACTCATCTGACAGCCGACGCTTATGGAAAACTCCTGTCGTGGAGTCGCAGGCCGTCTGGCTGCCTCGCGGGTAAACATGATTCAGCCGGCACATTGTGTGTGTGTGTGTGTGTGTGTGTGTGTGTGTGTGTGTGTGTGTGCGAGTGTGTGTGAGTGTCTGTGTGTGTGAGTGTCTGTGAGTGTCTGTCGCCGAGGCTGACATACGCTTTGTGTATCCTTTTGTTCGGCTGTCAAGTGAGGATGTCGCGGACCTGCTACTGCTTGTTTATGCCAACATCAAGTAACAACAGCCCGGATGAGTGGTGTGGTGATACAGCTGGTCTGAGATTGCTGACACACACACAAACACACACACACATGAATACAGCTGCTACATGCAAACACATATTGGTAGATAAGACACTGGTAGTGATCATATTGCAAATTCAGGCCACAGCAGCGATCCGACAATCCGATACCCATCTGTACACACACATTGTTTGGGAGTCCAGGAAAAGGCCCGAGAGAGTCTCAGTGTCCCGACGTCCAAACCGGGGCCAAGACGATTCCCTCTGTGTCTCTGCCCTCTCTCTGTCCGTCTCTCCGTCCGTCTCTGGCTGGCGAGGTGGCTTTTGACTTGAAGCACATGAGAGAACGGAGGCTGTGCCAGGCTGGGAAAGGATACAAAGCTGCAGCCCTGACAACCACAAAGCCCTTCATCCCCTTTCAAGCCAGCTCCCATTCAGCCAGCAGCCTGCCAAGATCCAGGGCTGGAGCAGGGGGGGGAAAGTAACTGACCCCTGATTAGATTGATTAAAACCGTATCGAATGTGATTAATCGAAAACACCAGAATGGGACGCACAAGAGAGTGTGATTCACTGGCGACGCCCTGAAGTCGTCACAACTCTTCGGGGAGAAGTTGGCAACGTATCAAACGGATGAAGAAGTCAGCGTTGCTTTCCTGAAGGACCAAATGAAGCAGTCTCCACACAGGGCATTCATCGCTTTTCTGACTTTTCCCAAGCACATGCTTTGATATTTGCTCAAGGCTGCATCAAGATGCAAGGCCAAGTCGAAACTGAGTGTACACGCCATTTGCTGCCAGACGGCAAAGGTTTACACTGATCTCAGGAAGAATTATGCAAACATTCAGTTGATGTCTCCTGCAGTCAGAATCCTCGCTAGATCCCAGAGTAAACTCCTCATCAGAATCGAAATGTTTAAGCATCCGTGTTACAGTCTTTAGCGCTAAGCTCAAGCTGCACCCCAGTGTAATTGTCTGGCTGCTTTTGTTTTGCGGCGTTAGCCATTTTAGATGTAATTAGCTGTCAGGGATAGTGAAAAGGGGCTAATTCCCTTTCTATTTCTTGCCTCCCTGAGTGGAGGCTACGCTCAAGTCTGACACTGACAATAATTAAAACTCTGCCTCAATGGCTCTCGTGTGCGGTGTTACATTTGTTTTCAGCCAAGTAATGTGTAATATGGCCAGGCCACACACACACACACACACGGATCCCTGAGTAATTTGTCCCTCTTGAAGGCTTTAACCTCTTGTCAACGCTGGGACATGATACTTAACAATGTTATCACTCACTAGTCTAGTTAAGAAGTTAACTGTTGAAAGTCGGCAGAACGTGAGCACGTATCGTACAGTTGGAATCAGAGGAGCTGCATAATTCACGCAGACAGAAATTTCACAACTTTGGCCGCTCACGACGACGAGGGATTCAGCCGTCCTCCCATCCATCGTATGTTTTTCATATCTTAGTTTTCTCCTAATTACCAAATACCCTAATTATTTCATGCATTGAATTTTAATATTAAAGGTTTGTTTGATTTTGAAACGGATGATTCACAGCGAGATGCAGACCAGTGTGGGCTTTAGTGCATTAAAATTAAATATCTGTCTGGTACAATCTACCATCCATCCATTCATGCATCCATCCCTATGCCCTTCTTTTCCAAAATACAATATTTACTCTTCACAAATACAACAATGTATGACACAGATAAAAGACTGTAGATAAAAACGGTTTAATAACACAACTAACTTTCGACCAATCTGAAACCAAACTTACTTACCTTACCCTAACCCTTACCCTAAATATGAGCACTTGAACATGAATCTCTGTGATAAAATGACCAAAACCTTTGTGAAAAATGTATTTGACCATGTCCTATTCACTTATGTGGCAGGGTTTGTGACCAATACTGCTATTGTCACTAGTCATGATACAGGCTACAGCTATGTTTTTGAACATTTCTACATTGCACTGACTTTTACTTTGTTTTTTTATACTGTATTATCCTGCCTATAGTGTATTCATATTTATATATATTTATATTTTTTAGCCTGCTCATAGTGTATTCATCGTCCTTATATCTTACAATTCCTGTTAATACTGTTATATTCCATATATATTTCTACTGTACAGATCCTATTTATTACATTTTCACTTTAATATGCACAATACTCTGCATTAATATGCACAATACTCTGCATTAATATGCACAATACTCTGCAATAAATGCACAATACTCTGCACTTTACTGTCTTTTTTTTGCACTTCTGGTTAGACGCTAAACTGCATTTCGTTGCATATGTACTTGTACTTGCAATGACAATAAAGTTGAATCTAATCTAATCTAATCTAATGTTTCAATTCGGGGGGTGTTTCTTAGCGGTTTAGCCTTTGTCGTCTACGCAGACCACGACATCCACCTCCTCCCTACACCGCGGCCACGTGGAGGATGACGGAGGCGGGCCCTGAACCGGGACACCTGATTATGATTCTGCATTACATCTTCAATTACTGAGGAACTTGCACCCGCCTGTTCCAACCCTGCTAATTCAATCGGAAACGGTGATTAGCCTTTAATTAGAGGTATCTATAAAAAGTGAGCAAACACGATGATCTGAAATCTGAAATGAATTTTCTCTGCAGCCATGGCATGAATTTTAATTAAAGTGCACCGAATTATGCATCTGGGACCCAACAGCTGTTATTGTAATCGTTATCTTCACCACTGCGTTATCATCATCATCATCATCATCGCGTGTG
Source organism: Limanda limanda (assembly GCF_963576545.1). Classification (NCBI taxonomy): domain Eukaryota; kingdom Metazoa; phylum Chordata; class Actinopteri; order Pleuronectiformes; family Pleuronectidae; genus Limanda; species Limanda limanda. The sequence continues at coordinate 6,113,533 of NC_083655.1, forward strand.
CAGCGACAAAAGGCACGACCGTCCACATACTTTTCACCCCGAAGAAAAACACCCAGCATGACACGGCAATTTCTTTACACGCCAAACAGCAATCACTTAATCGTATTAGCACAATACGGTAGCCATGGCAACCCGCGAGATAAAGTACACATTTGATCAAGATGTCCTGACTTTGCAAGGCGGAGGTGCACAGATGTTTGCACTCGTAAAAAAAATTGCTGTGAGTAAAATTCTGCTCTCAAGTTGCTTCTCAGAGCTGCAGTGTGTTATGTAAATTCCACCACGGCTGTTTGCATATTTGAGTGGATTTGTAATGAACGTCATCAGAGGAAGTTTGGCACCGGCACTGAATGCAAAGAGGTCAAACAGTCAAATAAAATGATTGCTTGTATGATTGCTTGTTGTCCAACGTATTCAATGAAACGTGTGAAAGAGTTTATCATCTTGATCTTTCTGATACTGCACATACATCCTCCTCCAGACTGATGAGGGACACGCCCACTGCGTTTAGCGAAAATTAGAAACCAGGGCCGACAATCGACCACGTAAGAGTGTTTTTTTTGTTGTTTGGCAGCGGTTCACCCGGCAGGTGCAGCAGGAGCATCTCTTTTTAATTTTCTCCATGCTCAGTATTCTGCTGCATGGATCAAAGGGACACTTAATTTCCCTCCCCTCTCCCCGCGATGTGCAGGGAGGAATGAGGCGAACCCTCGTGGGAGCGGATTTGATTACGGTTTATCATTACTGTCACTCTCCGACGGTGACACGGGGGCCGATCCCGGGGCCGCCAAAAAAAAAGAAAAGACGCAGCCAAACTGATTAGCGAGAGGACCCTTATTTTCTGCTGTAATTTTATGCATCGCTCGTACACTGAAGTCTTGTTAGATTGTAATTGTTAAGTGATTGTAGGGCCTACTTCCCGGCAGCCGCGGCTACATTTTATGTTTTACTACGCTGCGCCGACGCGGCTTTAATAAACATTAGCCCGAAAACTTAAAATAAATGAAAACATAAAAACGTATCACCGGCTGTAAATCACGCCTGCGCGCTCGCTAAGCACAACATCGTGGCCGACTCTAAACGCTGCAGAGGCAAAGTGCGCGGCTAATTATCTCCGATCCGGGTTTGCTGTTGTCTCTCCGCCTCTCGTCCTCTCTAGTGCATCCTCAACTGTCACTTTAAACGCATCTCCCCCCCCCCCCCACCAACTTCTGCATGATTGTGAATACTTCCTAACCACACACTACAGCAGTATTCATTTCCAATTAGAGGCACTATACTTTCCTCCCTCAAGTGAAACTGGTAATTTTTTCATCCGATTTGCTTCCCTCTCCAACTTTCCTCTTCCCTTCTTCTTCTTGTGTGATTTTTCCCTGTGTCTACATTAGCATAAGCGCGGCAGTGATCTGCTGCAGGTTTGACGGATTTTAATGGTGCGGCATTTCCATTTCACAGAGGACACATGTGGCGGTGGGGTGTCGGGGCGGGGTAGTGTGCATGTGTGTGTGTGTGTGTGTGTGTGTGGGGAGGGGGTACTAGCAGGTTAAGGGGAAGCAGTACAAAGAGAATGGTAGAGACACTCTGCAACGAGTCCTCTCACCTTTAATAATGCAGAGAGGAACTCGGGAAGGCGCAGTCGTCTTCATCCCTAAACGGCAGACGCAGGTTATCTGCCCCCTGGATGCCAAGGAGCCCAATTACAGAAAGACTCCTCTGCTGTCCATCGAGCGCCAGCATCCGAAGCGAGGGAGGATCTATGGTCCCTCGCATACAGGTCTTCGGGGAGCACAGGTGAAACATGCTAGGGTATGTCGCAGCGCCGTGGGGGGGGTACAGGGACAGTGGCACAGCCCTGATGACAGGGACTTGTCAGGTTTGTCACAAGGACTTGACCCACTTTCTGGATGGAGTGCTGGTAGCTGTCTCGTCAACGCGGCATCCGTCAGTATCAGCTCGCAAACTCACAAAAGGACCAAATGCACATGAGAGGGTGAGACAGAGGCATCACTTTAACATCAATTGCTCAGTTAATGTGCAAGTGTCTGTTTGTGTGTGTGTGTGTGTGTGTGTGTGTGTGTGTGTGTGTGTGTGTGTGTGTGTGTGTGTGTGTGCCTCTTACAAGGTGTGAAATTCTAAAAAGGTTAGAAGCACCGAGTGAATACAAGCCAGAGAAATGAGTAGGACTCAAAATGTCCTTTTAAATACAGTGTAACTTGCCAGTGAACTGTCTGCTTTAAACCCGTCACCAATGAAATGCAAGTGTGGAGAAACGAACCCAATATCGCAACACACAGAAAACACTCTGCACTCTGTTTCTAACTAAACTCTGCTTACACTCAAAAGCTTTTCACACTCGTATGTTCTGAAAACATTTGTGAAACTAATCGATTTGGAGCAACATTCCTGCCATCTTCAAGTGTAACACAAAGGTCAGCTTGTCAAGAGGAGACACTTCAGATGGCTGATGCCGAATAGCACACTCTGATTAACTACTCACGTCTACTCGACGAAGGATTATGCGATTAATAAAAATAGGAAGAAAAGGTCATGTTATCGTAGAAAGTGTATTTGAACTTTTAAATTCCCACAGTTTAGCTTATCTTAGCTGCAACATGTCTTATTAATATCATAATCCCAGGGGTTTCCTTCATGACTGGAGAAGTGACACTGGATCCACTGCAGTGGATTTAATTCGGCTTTAACTTGCAATACACAAAATATTTAATTCACTTTTTTATGAAATTGATAGCTATTATATCAATGAATAGAATGTATGGAATAAAGAGGAGAGCCAGACTAATATGGAGTTTTGACAGACAATGCAATACTGATTATGGGAGTAAATTAGGGGGCATCGATATATATATATTAAAAAAGAATCTAGCAATGATTCCTAAGATCTTTATCAAACCCTTATGATAAAGAAATGTTACTGAGGTTTCTTATTTAACAGTTTGGCCATAAACTTAATAAGAAATAACTATAATTAGAAATAAAACCAAAAATATATAATAAAAAAAAATGGAAAATAAAACGTTTTTACATAAAATATAGACATATATATTTTTGTATAGGTACCTATATATACATTTATATTTGTTCCAGTATCGTTTTCTCTGTCAGATCAAAGTCTTCCTTTGTACATATCAGCAAATGTAAACACAGATATCGACTAATATTATCATCTAACTCTAATATAAAGCTATATTCTCCCTCTATGATTTAGCACTGATATATATATAGTGCTGTCGTATATATATCGAGGTATAGTGGTATATTGCACAGTAATACAGCTAATAGTCATTATGTTGGCAAAACAACATACAGTATAAACAAGTTATTATAATGCAACACATTTTATTGTATGTATAGTTGTATGCTCTGCTGAGAACCGTACAGTTGTCATGGCAACACGCACAGTTAAGCAGTGTCTACTGTTGTAATCCTGACTTCCACTTGCCTGCAGAGGGCAGTAAAAACGTTACGGATGTTTTTACAGGTCACAGAGAGGGAAAGAAAGAAGAGCCAGAGACAGGAGCGCAAACAGAGCGTCACACTTAACAGCTCCACAATGAGACAACAGTAAAAAGACAAGATGTTTTATGTTATTGTTAGAAGTGTTAAAAAGGTTTGGATCATTATGGAACCCTGGAGGGACCGACTAGACTGCGGTGGACTTTAATAGTGGAGGTAATTAATGGGCAAGCACTGCATTAATCAGAGAGACGGGCCTGGTGACTCCACTGTCCTGGAGCAGCTGATCCAATAATGAGCTGTCCTTCCAAAATAATCTGCAGGGAAAAACCCTAATAATTATTTTCCCCCTGAAAAACAATACCGTCACTTTGCCCAAATGTGTGGCTGTGTCGGTCTGATTTGTTATGCACACACACACACACACACACACACACGCACGGTTGTTAAATTGTTTGAGCTGTGAAGAGATGCGGTCTTTCCAGCAGCCAGTAATTTAAAGTTTCCACTTTAAAGTTTAGTAATGCATCATGTTTTTCTTTTCACGTCCAGAAACAGGGGGGGGGGGGGGGTCGACTCAAATCTAAATGTGACCGATTAAGCAGCACTCGAGAGTAAATACAAAATAAATAAGAACCACATCTGTGACGGCTTAAGAGCGCAGGCTTCAACGTGCACGCCCATACAGTACATAGTCAATATTTTCTGGAATACATTTATGGTTTGAGATTAATGATGCAGCATGTAGGTTTTTTAGCTCATGCATTAAGAGATGCTTAGCTTAGATCAGCTTCAGATATTGGTTTTGTAAAATATATGAGTGTATGTTATACTGTGGACTGTTGGTACATTCATGGATAGGCAATAAACCATGTTCTTACATAAATCCACAGTTAATATAGCTACTGTATCTCTACCCAAGGTCCTAATTAATCCACATGAATCCAAGGCCTGACTCAGATTCCACTCAGGCTCTTCCGGGAGCACTTCAGTAAAGAGCTGTGCATTTGTTTATTTGTACAATGCAAGTGCACCCGAACCCTGACCTTCCTTTAGATTCCCCATTTAGTGGCTTTAAAGTAAAACAAAATAGATAAAATGTTATTTCACACTGTGTGGATTTGAGCATTCCGGTATCTCCTTCCACATCTTTGCCCAAGCTACGTGATGCTTACGCCGAGTGACATTTCAACTCAAGATGCCTTTTGCACATTGTCGTACACCCATTTCCCTGTAATGCAGCCTGACATATTTTGTGTGTGTCTTTGGAAATGTTTGTGTCGTGGCTGGAATTTAAAATACACTTCTGCTGGTTTGAACCGTGTCTGTCCTCGCAACATGCATTTTAATGATAACCAGCCGCCCCCCCTCTCTCCCTGGTGGGCCTGACAGGGGTTTAAGAGGTTAAACCCAAGGAAAGCGAAAGTCCACCGGCGACAGGATTCACATGCAAACTTACAACTCCTATTCATTTGGACAAGGACACATGTAGTTAGGTTTTCAAAGGCTTGTGGGAAGGTGAGCGTGAACATTTGCAAGCAGAGCGGCGAAGGGGGGGGTGGCGTTGAAAGGAGAGCTCAAGTTGTCGATGCAAATTTAGGCAGAACTGAAAGAGCTGTGGACTAATGAACTGCCAGGTGTCTTGTTGATTGACGTCCGTTCATAAAACATCCAGCTCGAGCTTCCACCTGGTTCAACCCAAAGTCTATGATTTTACCTTGGAAGGAAAAAAAACATCACAAAAGGCTAAATAATTCTTGCTGCCTTCAGTTTTAAGAACAAATGCAATTTCTTCTTAAGGACAGTGACAAATTAAGGCAATATCAAGTGAAGGATGGAGAGGATGGAGAGTTCAATTCAAATCTAATTTACAGAAAGTGAATTCCTCCTCTCTTTGCATGCCTCTGGGACATCGTACATTCAGAGTGAGGCTACGTAAAGTGTTCTGGGACGTCTCAAGTAAACATATGGACCCAGACCTGGCTCGTACTGACCAAGTGGTCCTGGTGGCAGATCTGTGCACTTTGGTATTCATGCACGTCTCAGTACACACAGTGCTCGTGCCTGAAATCCCCAAATAGCGGTGCTGTCTGCTTTTTGCACCTCTTCATCTAGATTAAAAAAAAAAAATCCCTTTGGAACCAGTTTCTCTGTGTTTGGCCCATCATGGACGTTTTGGCACCGTCCGCATTGTTTCAAAATATCAGGTGGCACTCATCCTGGTGTTGGAATCAGTTCTAGTCGTCAGGCAGAAGGGAAGCTTGCAGTGAAATACTAAGGAGCTTTCACACCCACATTGTTTGGTCTGAACCTTCAGACTTTTCAGTTTATTTAGGACCAAAATAACAGGTGTGACAGATCCCTCAGAGCACAGAATGTACCAAGAGACAAAGTATAGTTTTATCATCAGCTAGCGAATAACATAAACTGACAGCATGGCAACGACAGACACACAACCCTCGACAAACCAATCAATGTCATGTGGACACACGGCCCATGTAGGTGATGAAGTACGTATGTCACATGTGTGTTCTCCCTTGATTGCAAAGTGACAAAGACATGGACCATGGCCCAGATGCTCAGGTGTGAAAACAGCCTAAAAGACTTTAAATGATGCACTAAATGCTAAAGCAGATTTATATCAATGTACATAGACACGTCTCCTGGTATCTACAGTCACTCTCTCCCACCGCTTTATCTGCTCCTGCAGTAAATGCAAACAATAAAGGTGAGATGATACCGAGACTATAAAGCTAGAGTGAGCTGAGGTGAAGGCAGCAGCTGGGTAAGCACCATGCATAATATACACATCATAAATATAGTTATAATATCATTATTTCGGATATATTCACATCCAAAGTCCAAAAAGATTTGATGCTTCTTGCCTATAATTAAAATTACCTATAAAATGTATTTTGTTTAACACACTTAAATCTGTCATAAAAACAATGTTACACACAGTGGGTCTAATAACACAATTTGCGGTTTACAGCCCCACAGGCAACCGAGGGGTCACAAATAATGGCGCGGTGATGGCTCGGCAGCCGATGCAAAACAAACACATACTGCATATTAGGAGCATAATACAAACAAGGGCTGCCAGCAGAATAAAAAAATACGTGACACATGGCTGCGCTGCGCAGCAGCCGAGATCAACAATACCCATCCACTGAGACAAACTCAAAAGCATTTCAAATGGCAGCAACACAACACATGCAAATGAAAAACAAGAATTTAGTCCCAGCTTTTCCTGTAAAGACGTAGCAGCCCGGGGAATCTCATTCATCCAACCACACAATAAGCACACAATGCAACATTGTGAGAGTGACCCACTGAGTAGTGGGTCTAATAAAAGGCTCTGCAGGTTTCAGCTCATCAGCCACATGCGAGGTCACTGTGACGGCCGCTTCATCACAAACCGTGCAACACGACAATGACCTGAAATGCATGCTACACAATGACTTGCACTTCGTATTTGAGGGATTGAATGAGAGTGATCATGCAAAAACAAATTCAGTGTGTTAAACAAGTGATGCATGGAGATGTTTTCGTCTATTTCAAATAGGGCAAGGGAATAAAAGAACACTAAATATCACAACATGTCAATATCAATCCATATAATGCTCAGGCGCTGTGTAAACACAGTGAGGAGGTGTCACACATCATTGATCCACCGCAGATCCATAACATACTTTGTTGTTAATCAAGTGTGAGATAAAAAACCACAACCTTCACTCTGCAGCAAAAATCAGTCTTTGAACTTAAAATAATTAATAATGAGACATTTATTGTTAATATCATTTTTGTGCCTCATCTCCAAGGCCTTACTTTAAAAGCTGAAAGCATCCTCTCCTGTCAGGACTGTTGACTCTACTGTACTTTGACACTGGGATGTTGCTTTAATGGGCTCATCGTGTTCAAATCATCCTCGTTTCTTTCTCTAATACAGAATCTAACACCTCCCGGTTGCCTCTGAGAATCTATATTTTTTCATTCTGCACTGATCCAGTCGCTTTGCCACCAGCGGATATTGAAAATAACAAAGATGAGGACGAGTGAACTCCTCCGCCCTCCAACACTGATGTCACATCCCAGGTGACTCCACTAAAGCCGGTGTCAACCATGTCACGACCAATATGGCACCGCAGTGAAACTACAATCGAAGAAAAATCATAAAGCACGTCCGGCTTTTTCCACTGCAACGACCTCAAATCACTATAAAACCCCAGCAGGTGAGTCAGGGGTTGAAGCTGAAGACACAGAGACCCACTGATCAGCTGCAAAGCACAATGGAAATATCCATCTGGTGAGTTGTGGGCCACATGGTCTCATTCCAACACCTCCACAGGAGCAGGTGAGCTCACAGATGGCTCCGGCTCCAGACATCACAATTTCACAATATCTAATATATGCAACAGGGCAAATAGGCTGCGGCTACATTAAACCAGCCATGTATATAATGCAGCATGTCCCCGTACACAAAAATCAGCTTTAACAGTGGTCAAACATGGACTTCCATTTACTGTTTAATGCTCCTCGCAGTAAAGTCCTTCGTGACGCTGGGGACTCCAGTTTAAAGGCTCCAGTATGCTTCTACGTATCTGAGTCTTTTTGATTTATGCCTTTCCGACGACTATCCGTCTAAAAACAATTCCCCGCCAAACCCATAGGTGGCGCAACGGAAGACGAGCTCAGAGAAGCCTTCCCCATTTCTGGGAAGAAGAAGTCCACGTGTGTTTATTTACCTCGGTCGGCTGGCCTCCCACACACTGAACCATGGCAACTAACAGAACTAAATAAAGTGACACCCAGCGTGTCAAGATGCTGATGTAATCGTTTCTTAGCGCAGCGGTTCTCCGGTCTTGTTTCCGAACTCTGTTGCTAATTCCACAGCTTGAATCTGCTTGAGGCTACACGGAGCTAGCTAGCTCCCATCCCAGCTAGCTTCCCCCCCAGCTTCCACACACAGTCAGCAGGGACTCCCGACACTAACTACTACCCAGTTTTTGCTTCTAACCTGGCGGTATTATAGAAACAGTGTCATGATAGAAGTGGAATTAAAGTCGTGACGGCGGGCTTTTGCACTGTTACCACCGCAGTTAGCATGGTTGCTAGCCCTCTAGCCTGGCCCGCTAGTGCCGTTTTGAAAGCTCGTTATAACCGTATGTGACCGTGCACACATGCCGTCAGTGCTCTAACGAGCCACCGTCAGCCGGACAACTCCGCTGGCTTTACACACACGTCACATTTAATGTAGAATCGTAGTTGTGTTTGTGTTTATTGTGAAGCAGGAAGTTTGAGGTCCGGAAATGTGAAATCCGGAAATGACGTCGTAGGGAAATGATGTCTTACGGAAATGATGTCGTTCGCGGACCAATCACAGCCAAGAGCGGTCCGTTGGGTCTCCGAAATAAACACAGATAGTTAGAAAAATCAGAGGTGTACGAAAAGCTGTCCGAGGCGCTCGGAGAGGGCGTTCCACGGCGGATAGGGCGGTCTTATCTGTCCGTTTTAGAAAAGACGGAGAAGCATAAAGGAGCCTTAACAGCTTCATGTTCCTCTCAGGACATTTTCCTCCTTAAATATATATAATGTATCTTTGCTGATCAGGATTCATTAAAGCAGAAGATACAGCAACTTCCTGTCCAGAAAGTCCTGGACAAAGTTCTTCCTCTCAGAGTTGCTGCATTGTGCTGCCTGTCGCCCCCTGCTGACGAAGATTTGAAGTTTGTTTGTTTATTGGTTTGTTTACTTAGCTGAGAAAATCCTGTTTTCACCCCTATGTGTTTGTTCGGTTGGTTTTTCAGCAGGATTGCATAATAATTACGGAACTGATTTTCTCGAAACCTGTAGGAACGATGGGACCGGGGCCAAGACCGAAAAAATATTTAACTTAATCGTCGAAATGTGTCTGTCTGGGATAATCTGGGATATTTATGGGACTGATATCTATGATGGTGTGTGTAATTTGATCCAGAATGCATTTCTATGAAACTTGGGGCCTGGGCCAAGAGGGAACCACATCTTTGGTGCAGATCCAGACACCTTCTCTATTATTGCGAGATTATGAGGTTATTTTTGGACATTTTCAACAATTTCCTAGGGAATAATGCACCAATACTGATGAATATGTGTGAGGGATTTGGTGCAGATCCAATTTGATTTTGTGAATCTGGTTTCATCAGGGGACTGTTGGGCCTTGGTGGAGATGTGCGCTCTAATGAGTTCTAGTTCTTGTTTGTTGGTTTATTATTCAGCAGGAGAGAGAGACACAAAAACCGCTGAACCAAGACCTACCAAACTTAGGGGAGGGATGAGGCCCGAGTCAGGGAAGAGCCCTTTAGATTTTGGTGCAGGTGCAGATTCAAATTGATATATTTTAACATTTTTTACAAATGTCATAACTGGAGAGCACAGAAACAAAATTCAGGTCATAACATTATCTGTGGAGCTACTGTGGCTCAATAATCCTCCTCTGTTCCTTTGGATTTTCCCGATGTATGATTATGCAGCCCATCTCATCTAATTCATTATTCATAAGATAAATGGTTAATAAGCATAAAGAGCGTCCCACTGTGTATCTAAACAGGTCAACACTGGAGGTGTGTATTCTGTCTGAATACATAAAGTAACCACTCGAAACAGCGCCGGCTTATTTCAGCTGTCTGAAGCTGGAGGCTGTAATTCCCACAGTTGAATTGACATAAATCAAGTCTTTTGCGGCAGCCTATAAATCCACGTCACCAAAACTCAGAACTAAGTAGGTAATTGGCAAAAATGTTGCTCCATCTCAGCTGCCACTAGTCGCCTGGCAGTGTCGAGCAGATGGCGCTTTATGTATTTATAATTGTCCAAACATTGTAAGAACCTCTCAGTATTTGGATCCTGTGCACGCTAATTAGCTTGATGGATTTAAATTAGAGCGCTTGAAATCTAGCACATCCCGGAAAAACCTTGTGTCCGTGTGTGCACGTGCATCGGCGTTGTCCAGACATGATGTATGGACCCTGTGTGTGAGCAAGTCCCCCCCTCCCCCCTGTCTAATCCTAACGGCCGGCATCCGGCGTCCATTACCCTGCTATTCAACACAGTGTCACGGGGTACTCTCGGTCGGCAGAGCCAGAAAGTCGTCCAGATACTTTACGATCTTTCCCAGCAGAGTTGTAAAACTCCGCAAAACTAATACGCTTGATGAAATAAAACTGCTGAAGGTATCGACACAATACATCTGTTACTCCGCCAAACGATTTGAGAGAGGCCGAGTGACGCATGTGCTGACCTGGATTTGATTTACTCTGTTAAGACTGCGAGAACAGAGCATGTAGACTGGAGGAACCTCAGGAGCTGATACTTGCATTTTTCACCTCCGACATTCAACGATTTGCCGTGGCTGATTAGTTTGGCATAAATTAGTAAAAATATTCAATATATCTGCAGCTAATGACGCATGCCAGCATTTTCAAGATTCCTCCTTTTGAACAAGTAATTATACAAAAATCTGTCCACATCCTTCCTTCAGTGCTTCGACACCTTTCATAATACTGGAGAGATACAGACAGACAGAGAGAGAGAGAGAGAGAGAGATAGACACCTATCAGGGTCCCTGGAAAGCCTGAGCACTGACTTCGCCTGGGAAGACGCAACGCTGAATAAATTAGAAGTGTATGAATGACAGTGACACATGATACCATCTGCCGTGAGGTGAGACAGTTGAAACAGATCGATGCCTCCAGCCTGACGAGCCTCTCGCGGCACAACCAACAGAAAGAGGCGCCGCGCTCGTCGAGTGAAACATCTCCAGTCAACTAATTTTCTGGAGACATTTCCTAATCTGGAAATTATTTCACCTTGGCGGGTATTACTTTAATGGGAAGTGCCAGACTGTGACTGACTGCCGGTGTCACCGCACAAGATCCTAAAAAAAAGAAAAGAAGTAGCGAGCGCCTGTGAGGACGACTTAATCTCCCAAAAGCTGCTGCTGCGCTCTGACATTGACATTGTGCCGCTGCAAACTCTTTACATTGGGATGAAAAGGCTCAGACGCGTGTGGAGACGGGCGACGTGCAGCTGCTGCGGACGTGCAGACTCGTGTAAATACAGCAGGTTCCACGTCACACGCCAGATGACACACTGTGCGAGGTGGAACAAGCATTTGTCCTGTGACGATCTCGGTTCAGTTGCTATCACGCGATGTGGAACTGTGGTTATTCGGGGTCATGGAGGCCAGCGGATGGAGTCGGCTAGTTGCCGGGCAACCTTAGGCTTGGATAAGGCCACTGCTTCCAGCCACTGTGTATAAGACGGATCCATGTAAAACCGACATGTGGTTTTATATTTTTCTCGGTGTACAGATATGTCACGTGTTACTGAGCTGTCTTCTCCTCAGACTCTTTTAACCCAGACTCAGACTTAATTTTTCTAACCCAATCCAATCCTAGTCCTAGTTCAATACTCAACACACGCCCGTCAGATTAGCATCAGTTCACTCATCTCGCTCTCAGCCAGAAGGGGAAAGAGCTTGTTTTCAAAAATGTCAAACTATTCATTGAGGTTAAAGGCTCTTTCAGAAAGAGCCCGACAGCGACACCACCTAGGCGAGGTCGGTTCTTCACTCAGGTGTCCAATAGAAACTGTAGTAGGATGTGCGGAGGAAAGCTGGATTTTCGGAAACTATTTTGAATAAAAACAACGCTGAAGTTTTGCAACCTTTACGTTAAAATGGTGAACTTTGTAATTTCGAGTTTTCGTCCAACATTCCATCTTCTCTTTCGCTCTGATTTGGTCTCCAGCAATTCCTGAGGGAAACAGTTAAATGGCACAGTGTGTTCTCCAGCTATTTACTGACCTTGTCTGTGTTCTGGTGCTGGAACGTTGCAGGGGTATGTTCTGGTTTTTCGAATAATGTTAAAAACTGATGAGAGCGTGTGATAGTGAACCCGAAACAGTAAAGTGCTGCAGGGTTGAACAAAACCTCTGTGATCGCTGCAACACTTTCACATACGAGTGCTCCTGTGATCCATTGTTAGTTTTAAAAAAAAGGATTAAAACCACTTAATGGGAGAGGATGTGGACACGGGAGAAACTCATGCAACACCCTCGAAAATCCACTATGCTGTCAAACGCGCTCCACATTCCCTCAGATATCAGAGGATCCAAACTCATCAGCATCATCTACTTGTTTATGTAACGCGGGGGCAACCGTTAATTATGCGAATACACCATTGTAATTTATGGGGAACGTGTCCTATTTTAATGTGCAAGGATTAAGAAGCCTCCGAGGCTTTTTGACACCAATTCACACGGGAGAACGAAAGCAAAACATTCTCGGCGTGTCACTGACAGCCAGATCTGCATCAACAACATTGTGCTGGGGAAAAGATTACACTGATGATGTGTGTGTTCTTCGGGTGTAGTCATCCAAACAGTTTGTTACTGTGTCGTGATTTTTTTTTCCTCCGTGTAAAGCAGCGAGTCGTCTGGCCTCATTTCTCCGAAGCGGTTCCCTCCCCATCTGTGTGACGATTGTAAAAGTAAGAATGAGAATTTGAAAATGCATTTGACTTGATAAACGTCCGGGTGAGACATTCATAGGCAGTGATTTGACCTTATTACCTGTTGTTTTAAAGTGAAACCTCTCACCTGTGAAGTCCCCGAGGACGTGATTTGTAATCGTCAGAGGGAAATGATAAAGAATCCGAGGAACTCGTATTCTTCGGCTCGACAGCTACACACAATAAAGCAGCTGGGAAAGTCCTCATATCAAATAATTGCACAATACATCTGCTTGTGAACGACATGAAGTATTCAGCAGATTTAATGTGAACATTCTCTCTCTTTCACAAAAAGCCTCCAATTCAAATTAAATAGAAAATGATGCTGCAGGGAGGGGAAGATTTATTTGAAATAAACAGACGAGACTCCGACGGCATCTTTACACAGAGACTGAAATATTCTCCTGTTCCTTCTTGAAACATCAGCAGCTGGTTCAGACCATGAGGGCAGAGTAAACAAAAGGCTTTGACAGGACGATACTGTTCTTCTAGCCTGACCTTCAGACCCCAATGTGCGGGACACGGATTTTCCTTCTCTGCAAACTCTTGGCTAAGTTCAGATGCTCATCTTCCAAACAGATTTGCTCTTGTGATGTCCTGCTCAGCAGAGAACTCCCTGATAGTTGGACTGAAACATAATTACTGTGGTTCAGTAAATTATCCATTCGTTTTTAGATCCACGGGTGCAAAGTTTGACCGAATTCACCCTCAGACGTCTGTGTGATGAAACCATGTTATGTGAAATGTGTGTTTTTGGGTCCAATGTGTAATTTTAATTGTAAACAAACGCAACATTATAAAGTGGGTCATGTTTTTATGTCGCAGATGAAGAGAAAATCACATCTGGATTGTATATATCTGTATATTACGCAACTAGTATCATTTTCTTATTCGTCTTTATTTCACATTTACTCCTTTACATAAATCCCCATCTGTACTTTCGACTCCACAACATGTTTACAATGGATTGTGTTCTATGTTTCATGATGTTTTAAAAATAAATACGTTTTAGAAGTAATCAATAATGATGAATAGCTATTGATCCGATCGGAGTGGTTAGGTAACATTAGACCCTGCATCCTGAAATAGATTTGGAAGAGCAGAGACTGTTGGCATTAGGGAATAGGATACATGCTGCAAGTACTTTTTACTTTTAAAACTGAAAGTATATATAGGTAATATGGTACTTTAACCTTAGTGCATTACACAAATATATGTGTGTGTTTACCTCTGTGGCAAATGAAAGAAGGGGAAGAAGAGAAGCTGCAGTGTCCCTCCGTACCAGTGACCTTTTTACCCTCTCTGCTGAATTTCCCTGCGGGTCAATAAATTATGGGACATCATTGATGTTTAAAAAGCAAAGGAGACGCGTCTGGAACTAACTCAGACCGGGAAAAGATTCAAAACCCATTTCTTAATTTGTACGTGCACGTCTGTGCTTTCATTTTCACTGCGTTTTGTTCTGCTTTATATGAATAAAAATGAATGACCCGAAGTTAAAGAAATAATAAACAAACACTGGAGACGATTTATCCTGGAAGCATGAAACCACCGAAGCGTGCTGTTGAGAATTAGAGAAACATGAGACACGGGAAATATTCCAATTTTCTTTCTTGCCCGGAGAGAAGATGCAACTCTCATATCTTATGTTTATATGAAGCTACATTTAAAGCTAAGCTAGCTGTTGGCTGTAGGATTTAATTCAGACACGAGAGTGGTATCAATCCTCTCATACACTATAATTATTATAGTATACTTCCAAAAAGGCAGAACTGCTCCTTATTGCTCCAATGAATGCGTTATAATCCATTATCACAAATGCAAGGATTTCCTGTCTATACCGGATATTTGTTTAATTTCAATGTATTCTTATGAAGAAACCAAATGCGTGTTGTTGTTTTTTTGTCAAATGACGATACGGCAAAGAGAGTTTTACATCAGCGACTCCATAACAATCTGTGGTGTGGACCGGCGAATGGTTTTGGGCTGTAACAGAGAAACACAGCACGTTCTTTTAAGGTTCAGAGCACAGAGATAGACTCAATAAAAGTGTGTCACACGGCATAATCCCGGTGATTGTGTGTTCTGCCCAGGATGGGGCCATTGTTTCATGGATCTCTTGATGGCTGGTTTCCAGCGCAATCTCTTTTGTCACATCTCGGGCTCATCATCCCATCTCCCTCTCCCTCTTTCTTTCCTGGAAGCAGCCCCTCTTATCTGGCTTTGCCTCCTCCCTTTCTTCCATTGCTTTATTGCATCTTGTCAGATTGAGTGTCTCTGAGCCACAACTCTCTCATTTTGGGATTATAGAGCCCTCGAGGGTTTTTCCCTCCACCCCCCTGCATGCGTCCCCGCCTCTGCTTCTCTCCCGATTCAACTTCCTCTTCTTATCCTCCTCTCCTCCTGCTTTTTTTTTTCTCCTCCTAATAGAGTAGGCCAGTATTCCCAATAAGCCTCTTATCCCAAACCCTCACCTCCATCTTTCTCTGTGTCCTCACGATTAGAGCAAGACGTCCATGATATCCGAGACGAGTTCAGTTATTATTCCCGACCTCCCTCTGTGTTTCTGCACCTTTAGAGCTCGGGACGCGGGTCTCCATCTCCTCGGGGATCCGTGCACTGTAATCAGCGGTGGCACTCGGCGCTCGGCGATCAGCTTTGCCAAATGAAGGCAGATCTATATCACAATCTCCAAAACCAACAGCTTCAGCAGTATGTGTGAGGCCGGAGCGAAAAATAAATAAATAAATAAAAGCAACAACTCAGCAGGAGTGGCCTACTTAGACCCGCAGTCTGATGTGCTTCCATTTGACTGGGTTCACAACTTCAAGATTCCAGGAAGACTCGGCCTTTGAGCCCCTCTGAACGGTCTTGAGGGTCCGGACCTTACAAACAGATCAACTTGATGGTTCTTTGTCCTTAATGTCTCTGGTTTCACTGTAACAATGCGTCTAAAATATTCATAAAGGGACTGAGAGCTGCAGAGGGCATTCGCATTTCTGCATCACTACACCCAAGGAGTTTCCTCCGTGTTTTTCATCTAGAATAATGGGATCTGTATCACTGATGTAACCTCGTTTCAAAGCGCAATCACAGTCAGCTTTTATTCCTGTTTGTAATGAAGTGAAATCGCACACATGAGTCACGCCGAGGAGATTCTTTGTGGCTCCCCGTCCTCGCGGTAAAT